>NW_023592953.1:0-21057 GCF_014839805.1 Manduca sexta
GGCTCGCGGGACTAAATTGAAGAGCTTTTGAACGGCTATCGGGGAAACCTGTTTTCGCATCGGCACTGATCAATGAAATGATTTTGCAGCCTGTTCAAATATTTCGCTCTATAGATTTTTGACACGTGAATGAATGCGAAAAATATTTCAAAACTCATCGGTGTTGTAAATTTTTTATCAAGAATGTTTCAACCAAAATGTATTCAAAAAAATTACGCAGCGTAAATTGTGTCGTGTGATATCACGTTCTCAGAGCTAACCCTTTCAAATATTTAGAGGTAAGTGAATTTCCTTCGAGAAAAAAGGTATATTCTTTTATGGGTCGTAAAAGCCATGCATCCTAAATTTCTAGAGTGTTCATGTCTGCGTTGAATCTACAATCTATAATAAGAATACTTTTATACATATATACTGAATATCAACAGCTAGGGTATTTTAAAAGATTGATGTAAAGCTATCTCGTCGATGATTTTTCTGTATTATATTAATATATTTAATATAGTTTACCACATAAGAAGGTATATGTATATGTATGGTTTCTATATGCCGAGCTATCGTAATGACAGAGACGACCAAAAATATTAGATTACTCAATTCAGTTCACGCTTTCAAGTTGCTCTAGTAATTATTGTTTGCGACTCTTACAAACCTTTGATCTCCTTGATCTTGCCCCAAATTAACCTCATTACCACAAAACTTCGCGTCGTCTTTTAGATGATTAACACGTTCAATGTAATATTAGATTAATTTAAAATATAATATTGTGTTTTCTTTACGATTATGTTCAACGAAACATTTTTAATTAATAAAATACCTAAATAATTTAATACATACCTATTTAAAATCCGAATTATAATAATTATAAAAGTATCAAAATTCACACACAAAATATATTATTTTAACATAGAAAAGTCAGTAAGTTCGGTAAATAACATCGTGCGAAATCGTGAAAAGGTTCGAGTGTGAACTGTCGACTACAAAGAGAATTAGCATCGATTTACATAAACGGATTACAGTTCTTAGTCCACTAGGATTTAAATAATAAATGAATGCGTTTCGTACCGCTGTGGTGAACCCTCAAGTTTACGCATCAGATGCGAAATTATTCTATTAATCATTCGATATCTTTGATAATATTCCGAAACAAGCAATTGAAAAATACAATCATTCGATGATAAGAGATTTATCCGTTGAAAAATCCGTTTCTTTCTGTGAAAGACTGCCTCGGTGGCGCAGTTGTATTGCGTGTATGGTACGACACGACTCTGAGGTTCCAGATTCGATACTCTTGTCAGACAGCAATATTGGGGTTTTTTACTCTACAACAGCCCGGAGTCAAAATTTGTGTCCCATGTAGCGATAGGCTTGCTCCTATCACATCGTGGGACCGGACACATAGGCGAAAAGTGTCATGCTACTCTGCCTACCCCTTCGGGAATATAATCGTGATGTGTGTGTTTTCTTGAAGACAGTTGTACGATTCCTTTACTATTGTAGCGAACATATAAGGTCACAATATAATCAACCATATTTGATAAATATAGATCTATACAATTATATAATAAATTATAAGATGTTTTCGCTTGATACAAGTAGTGTCAAATGTGAATATCTAATGACTATCGATTTTAAGCATAATTAGATTTAGATACTCGATACTCTCTTCTCGAAACCGTTCTTCAAAGTCTAGTATAATTATTATATTTGAAACTCTGAGCCTAGAAAATGGATACTTTTCAATGCAATTATTAGAGATTTGCAAAGTCCGAAGTAGTTTACGAAGTATTAAGTTCTTTACAAATTTATGTTTAAAGTACTTACCGATAATTATTAGGTATCGATTACATACGTTAACTCGGATACTAATGAGTATGCAGTATCGATAACCGCATCCGAGGCTTTATACCCTACAATCGACTATTTATAGATTGTGCCATTTCGCATTTGATTTTGCATGATCATTATTCATTAGCTTGTTATAGTCTAATCCATCGTCCTAATTGGCAATCATTCGCATGAATTGTCGCTTTGATCGTACGAACTATAGACGAAGGTGATTATAAATACGAACCTACATTGCATATAACATGTACATATTTTGAGATTTGTTTTCAGCTTTCCTACAAGATTCTTTTCAGCTTCTTAAGCGATAAATGTAGTGTTTTGTTTTACAAAAACAAAATATTATAAGTTAGCTATATCAGACTTATAATATAATATTAGCTAAACAGTCTCACTGAGACCTTTTAGTCAACTCCAAAATCTTAAAGGAAAAGTGTTGGCGTGTCAATTAAACTAAATGATAGAAACCAAACGCAACAAAGTCGACGGGGTGTGAAAATAGGGTCCCTTAAGAATCATTTATTAAATCCAGCCGCTTATGGACTCCTGGTCCTTTTATGTGGTGATTAATAGATTATGACCGCTATCAAGTACGTTGTGCCGTGTCAATGATAGCTAATAAACGACTTGGCAAGTACGCACTGTGACAGTATTATCGGGCTGGGGCATGATTCTCTACGACAATGTCGAACTTGTAACACGGCGTGTTTCGTTAACTTCGTGTTATGACTGTGTAAGAGTATTCTGGATGCTAATTTGACATTTCATAACACGATGAGGTGTGACACATCCGCCTTACGGGCATGTTACGAATTGTCAAAATAACGTGCGGCAATCCAGCGCGTCTATGCGCGTTTAGACAAATTAATTATTTAGATACAACGACTGTATAATTTCTATTGACGATAGTATCCTCTTTACATCGTGAAAACTCAAATATAATATTCTACCTTATCAGAAACAAAACAAACATAAATCATAAATTATCGTATTAATATTCAAACCTATGTTTTTTTATCTTTATATTCAAATTTTTTTTATGGGCTCAGCGGTGAAAAATAAGCTACTTTACTACTGGCAACCCGACTTTTGACAACAATTGAGGTCAATCAAGTTAATTTTTATTACTTCGATGTAATATTTCTATTAGTAAATAGATAGGCCAAACAAATATAAAACACTAATGAAGGTATCTTTTTAAACAATGTTTTCTTAATTATGTACATTACAATTAATACTATGTAGTTTCTTTGTGGTGAAAGTTTTGTACCTATAAAGTTTGATAACAATAAAGATTATTGAAGAAATTTTTACTAGTTATACATTATTGTTGTTATAAGTAATTGGTAGAGGTCTTAATCAAGGGCTTAGCCAGCTTTAAATTAAATATCAAAATCTTCTAAATGTGAATATCGATCCAGGGAACAAAGCAAAAATTTCATGTAGGTAATCCCAATAATTTTACACAATTACAAACAAAAGTATGTAATCATGTTAAATCTAAAATTGTTTGTACAAACACTTTCTTTTTATTTTAGGAGACCAAAGGCATCTTACATTGAATACTAATGTTAACAAAACTGATAATATCAAATGTAATAATAAAATAATTTCTTTTACAGGATAGTGAATGTAATGCAAGATATTCCAAATAAATAATAGTAAAATATACTCAGTTTTAACAACATATTATTTTTGTTTTATTTTTTATTTGTTGTTCAGTCTTAGATAACATAATATACTTAAGTAAAATTTCTATACATGAGTTTGAATGTTTGTTAATTAATCAGTTTCACCTTAATAACTAAATGAATGTGTATGAAATATGGTACTCAGACAGTGAGCTGTGGATTGAATAGAGTACTTTTATTCCAAAAGATTAATGCCGGTTGAGCGGCAAATAGAAGTTACTAGGTAATAGAGTTATAAATTTTTAAAAATAACGTTTAATAGGCAATATACACTTATTTTAATTATTGTTGGTAAGTCTGTTATATGTGAGTGTCTGTCTTAATAGTTATAAGGTGTCTACGGCAATGTCTATTTCTATAGCCAAGTTAAACTGTGTCCATGCACTGATGTGTACCAGTTTAGAGGAAATTGTAACTAGCGTAATTACTTTATAAGACCTAAAATCTTTGTCTCATTCTGAAAACCTACTGTTGGAGACGTCACGTAGTGCTTTACAATTCAAAGTTCCGGATGGCATTGTAACTGTTTATGGGCGGTCGTATCGCTTATCATCAGGTAAACGGCATCCTCGTCACAATATTTAACTAAATAAAAAAAAAGAATTTGAGTTAATGCCTTGTCGATTTTGCAACAAATTTTATAATGGAAGGTCCGTAGAATTCCTATTAATATACGTCGTTAGCGCTAATTTAACATAAACTGCATAAGCACAACAGCATTTACTATTATTCATATAACAGCATTCGTGTAAAATCTTCAGTAGCATTCAATATATCAATTCAATTCAATTTTTAAAATGTGGCTTTAGTAAACAAATTAAGTAAATAAGTCAATGACATTGACATTTGACAATAATTTTGAAGTTATATTTTTCGTTTGAAAACAATCACAATCTACAGAAATTTCTTTAAATTATTTTTATATTCCTTTCATGTTTCTTACATTTAAGTATATACAAAAATGGGATTAAATAAAGTTTGGCAGTGATTTATTCGAGTTACATCATTTAATATCACGAATACAAACAAAAAAGCCTTTTCAAAAACCGATACTTGCCGATTCGAGGGGATGAAAGATTTCTGAACGCATTAACACATCGTAATATAAAAATATTAAGCATAGACAACCTATCGTATGGCATACACAATACCTATTTATCAATTACACATCGTGGCGCGTGTATGAAACGCGTTTGTGTTTAGAGCTTGTTTTGACAACACGCGTTTACGGTGTGTTATCGCGAGTAGCATAGGAATCAACCTACTGTTTTTGCTTTTAGTGGTAAACTAGGCGAAAATGATTTTCTTTTTTGTTGCAAACTAGTAAACGGGCAAGTACGATACCTGATAATTTATCAATTATTTCTGTATTACAATATATATCACGTAAACATTTGATAAAAGTAAAGAATAAGCCAAACACCTTATTGTTAGGTATCATCGTTTCCTGTCCTATTTATTCTCTATTCACTTCATAAAGTGTGGGCATCATGTCTTTTTTTATATTAGTTATTTATAAATAACAAGCCATACGCAGATGAAACTTTATCTTCTTAATTTAGTTTACTTGAAAATATTTCCACGCGACACCCCTTAAATAATGTCCAGCAGGTGGGTGCTCCTTAATGTGGATACAAGTACAGTTTTCTCTTCTCAGTTTACGAGACAATAATCATTTTATATTTCATCATGGTAAGGTACTACATAGGAGTGGTTGTAAAATATAGTTTTACTTGCTCTTCTGATATCACGCATTACATATATTTAAGATCGTAATAGCGTTTATTTATTTATAAGAATTTCATCTACAACATTGTAATGGTAAATGAATACTATTTGATTACTTGGTTTTGGCTAGCCAAGCTGTAAGTACCTGTAGAGTCCTTCACCATTTTACGTAACTCCAATCACCATAAAATTAAGTATATCTGTATCAAACAAAATAAATTGCCTGATTAAAAATCCATTGATCATTTTGAACCTATAGTACACAATCTGGTTGATTGTGTACGTGTGACTTTTATAACACTCCAAAATAATTATTCAAAATTCACTGATCACTAATATTTTAACAATGCGGTGAGCTTTTTCCAACGAATAAATGCGATCACATTTGAATTCCAGTAGCAACTGGGATGTTTCTTTTCAAAACAAGAATACGTTCCATGCCTTACGGGGGTTTCTCCTCACCACTAAATGTAAATACCCTTATCCAACAGCCAATGTAGTCAACCGCGGCAACCGCACATGAACCGAGTAACAAGCCCCATATACATATAGTATTATGATACGAATGGCCTTGGATTTTTTAGTGTTGTTTAATTTTTATTCTCAGAAAACAATATAAAGGACGATCTGAGCTTTCCTTTCTGCCAAAGTATAAGATGAAATGCTCATGCACACGTTTATAATAGCTTTTGTCATTGGTAGGTTAGTGTGCATACACAAGAAAAGTGTTTAAGATTTATTTATGCGTGCGTTCCTAACCACACAATACGGTATAAGTATTATTTATTTAAAACTTTATTGTACACCGTAAGTATTAAAAAACAAAAAACAAATATATATACATATGATGGAAACAATTTAAACATCGGTGCTACAAATGGCGGTCTTATTTCTCGAAGTGATCTCTACCAAAGAACAAATAAGTTTGTGTTTTGCACTTTTTATGTAGCAGTTACATTGAAAGTGACAGTTTTTTCTTGTTCACAGCAATAAGCGCAATTTCACGTACTTTCTAGATAGTCTTAATTTTATATAAGGGTGCCTATAATTGTGCACGCGGCTGGGTCACCGTAGCAGTGTAGCGAACGCGTGCGAATTTGAAGACGCCATAAGTCGGAATGAAAATCTTTATTCCTTAACTAGCATTTCAGTCCACGTAAAAATCTTTTACCTTGATTATTATTTTTAAATGGGAGCTCTATTTATCACAGGAAGTGCCATGAAAATTAGTTCGTAACAACAAAAAAATCCATCCGTGTTTATCCTTTTCTAAAATTTAATATGACGAAATTTTAAAGGCCGAAATATCCATGATTATTAATTATTTTTACGTTTTTCTTTCAACTGCGAGAACTAATCACTAACTAGACGTGAATTTAAATTCTTTACTTGCCAATACTTGTTTAGTTACCCAGATTAAAGGTGAAACAAAATGTATGAAAATGGACCTTGAGCTATAACCTTAAGAAGAATTTCTTGGTAATAATCATAAATAAAATATCATAAGACGCAAAAACATTCTAAAGAAAATATTCTCTTACTTTCCTTTTAGATACATAGATATTTGTTAATTCCATTACTTAGAATTATATTTCTCTGTACTTGCCTTTGTATTAGTACTTTTCGAAGGCTATTTTAACATAACGAAATAACATTTATTAGGAATTGAAAAAATGCTGTCTATAGTCACGTAATAGTGTCATCGAATATACCCCGGTTTCTAACATGGTCCACCATTCATTTTATTGCTTTTTTTGTGTTGTAATGCAAAAATGAATTACGATTTTTTTTTAGTTTTTTTTTTCTATAGTATCTTATAATATACAGTAATATGTTGCAATTAAATGAAAGATTTTCTTTATATATCTCAATTAATAGATTTTATAAAATTTAAGAATGAATTGGGCCGTCTATGGTTTGGGTAATAAAATTCCTTCTAATATTTTTATCAAAGCATCAATCACTTTGTAGAGTTACATTTACTTCTACAAATATAGATAATTTATTTCCCCATCCATTAAACTTGCCAAAACACGGAAGTCTCTGGCTCGGGAAAAATCCTTTTTTAAATTGAAAAGCATTAGGGATATTATCTACCCTTCCCAAAATAATTGAGAGGGTTAAATTATTGCGGATTTTTTTACCAAAAACACCACGAATTTTAATACTATTACGCAGTTTTTACATACTTTTACGCAATTTACATACATTAGCTGATACGAGTAACTCAACTTATTGTGTGAATTTACTAAAACTTGTAGTTTCAAAAATAAAAAAGTATAACAGCCGTTTTAATAAACGATCCCAATCTCAATCTTCAATCCGATTCCTGAGAATGGACCAATCAAAACGACTCATTTGTAAGCGTGTCAAAATATACTTTGTTCTGATTGGTCCATTTTTGTGATAGTTCGACAAAGCGTTTGGGGTTGTTTATTGAAAATGGCGGTAAATCGATCGCATCCAATTTTTAATCTCGAGCGTCATCTGACCTAGTTTTTTACGATTATATTTATAATAGTAAATGTTACGTTAAGCGTGTATGCAAAGTAGTTCTGTATGTAGATGACAATTGTGTTACCCTATATTTCGTTTGATATAAAAAATCATGTAAGTTCTATTCTTTATAGTACTGTGGTTAAGACTTGTGGCTAAGACTACTAAACCTGTGGTTAAGACTGTCTATTTATTATTTTTTAAATTCAATAAACACTTCAAGCCTGAATAAGTAGTATAAAAGTAGTTCTTGTAGAATGTGATATTTGCCTTTATTTGATTTTGTAAACTTAATATATTCCTATATGTAACACCAAATAGTACGAAACCTTAACCTTCTTTAAAAACTGCATATAATTGCTTAAGAAATGACGTAGTAATTTATATTTCAGATATTGTAATATACATGATTGTGCGCGTAGTGCGGATATCGCTCAATCTTATTCCTTCGCACGCAACGTCATTTTCGATGACGTCACGTGCGCGTATTGCGCCTCTTTTCTAATTTCTTGTCATTTTCCCCTTCTTCTGAAATTCTTATATTATCTTGTTGATTTCTTACCGGATTTCAATCAATCTTGTCGTGTTACAATTTATATGAGGTAAATATTTGATAAACATTTAAGACAAAATCCAGGCCAATACTCTAACCTCTGTTGTTTCGAAAAAATCTAGTTTCTAGTCTTATTATTAAATATCTTTGAGTTAAATTGTAGTTGGTCACTTATGGCAGTGTTCCTTTATATCTTTATAAAGAAATATCCTTATAAAATTATAGCTTGCAATACCGTTCATGATTTAATAAAAATATAGACGTGGTTCTAGAGTTTATATTGCAGAGTAATGTACACATATATTTATCAATGTCAACCTTACACGAAACGGCGTGGAAGGCGCTGCGAATAGCAAACGTTTTGCGATTTTATAGAAACTAAGTTGCTAATATATTATATAATATAATTTACCGATACACAGAAATTATTATATATATACTATAGTAACCAATAGAAATTACAAACTGGAAGAAAATATGTACATCCTCATACAATACAATAAAACAACCCATTAACTATACATGCTTAAATTGAGTATAATTTGAAATGACTGGTTTTAATAATGTTATTAATTACTACGATGTAATATTATAATATATTTTCACATGTATCAAAACCTTTTTTCCTGTGGGTTACGGACCGGTGTATTTATTACTTCTCGATTCAGGTCGAGAAGATCAGTAGTTCAACAAATGAAACTAATTTTACAGTATAAAAATCAATTACACGATATAAAAAGGTGTTCAAATTTGGTACTTTGCTACAGAAGCAAGAAAGTGAACGATCCAAAGTCCTAATTAAATTTTGACCCAAAACGAAACAAAATTACACCCTTTAACCCAAATCTCGCGAATCAAACTCCAAATTATATCTATCAAAAACAAAGCTTCTGTTAATGAAACGAAATGCACCACAACGGTGTAATAGAATATCTCTGAGCTTATATTTCATCTTAAATGTCAATTATAACGGAAAATTGGCCAAAGAAATATAATTTTAAAAATTTTCCGGGTAGAGAAATGGTTCTTTGCAACTCCGCGAGTTTTGCTTGCGATTTAATGTGTGGGGCGGCTACAACTCCAAACTTCCAAGGTCGGGAATAACAGATGTAATTTGCTGGAGTCAAATATTAATCATGCCTTCGAAACTTCATAATTGATGCTAAGTGTAGTTCTGTAACTAGGGCCGGTTGGGGCTTTGGTCCAATTCCCGCTGGACCATCTAATTTATCTGCTTTTTTGTACTGATTATAACGAAACTCGACAATAATTATCTAATTGTCAGTTCTAATGCCTAGTCATAAGACCTATAAGTTATATAACTAGTATTGTTTCTATATTTAAAGTATCGAATATGACTGATCACTGATGCATCAGAGATATTTGATGTACATTTACGTCTCGCAGAAAATAGATCAAGACACATCTAGTATGCAGATATGCTGATGCCGACGGTAACCTATTTCCAAATGTGAATTATGCTGAACCTATCGCACGCTACCGAGCCGTATACAATACAATATACACTATAATAAGCTCTACCTCAAGATTAGGTTTAATATTCGGCTTTATTGCTTTCTGGTTCGTGCCAGTGTACTTAAGCTGTGAATTATGAGGTTCTGAGTTTGATCGCCTTGTAGGATACATAATGATTACGATTTTTCAATTTTGAAATACACAATTAATTCAGATGAGTTTTCAATTTGAATGTTGTGAGGCTATAAGCTCATCCCCTGTCACATTAATAATAGCCAAGAGTAGGTTGCACTAGTTGCACGTCTGTCTACTCCTTGGGGTAAACATTCTGAGTGTATATTTATTCCGCGTTCATAAGATTGAGCTTCACTCTCCAGCATAACATGCTTCCAGAAACTGGAACGCTTGTCTCTTATTTATGTTCTAGTTTTTAAAATGTTCCACTACAAACGTGTTTACATTTTAAATTGCCTGGCTCTAGTATACTTCCGAGTAATCTATTTTTCTACGTACTTCCTGCTGCTTCACTCATTGCTCGTTGTGACTGAATTTACCCAACTATTGCAGGCACTGATCTGAGCATACCAATACATTCTAAGCTTTAATCTCATTACGTTTAAGAAATTACAAAATGAAAATAAATGTTGATTGCTGAAGTAGGTATAAACAAAAATTAGATGGAATTATGTTTCAGAAAAGTCAAGTCCTCCACTCAATGCAAATTGGCAGGCATTCTATTGTTATTACAAATGATAAAGACAATAGAGAAGCTCGATCCATGTCAGTGCTATTTTCAATTATGACTTAATTAAGAAACCTACACAATCGAGCCTATTGAATTTCCTGTATAAAGTAACGTGGTATTTAATTGTGTAAAATACTATTGTAAACGTCAGCTTCACCGGTTTAGCATGGAAACCACTAATTGGGGTAAAATTTATTCATTATTTTACAACGAATTATTATCAAATGATATTTTTTCATCGATAGTAACTTTGGTCCTTCAAGCAAGATGTAAATTGTTCACAACGTTCCGAATTCAAACTGTAAATCCTATATAAAATTGGACTGGCAAAACGTCAAAAACAATAGACCTTTTCTGTGTCAGTGTTCCCGTTATTTATCAAAGTGTTTCTATTCGAGTCACATAGGGCGCAGTCCCGACTGAACATGATCGTAGGCCGGGCAACGGACGTGATGCGCCTCGGGCCCTACTTTGTAACACTAGGTGAGTGTTGTACACAATAATAACAATACTATTAGGTAGTTGTGAGTAGTTTTGGTAGGAAGACGTTTTAAATGTAAGTGGATTTTAAATATTAATATTGTAGAGAAAGGTAATAAAGAGAATTACGTAATTGTCAGTCATAAAAAGCTAATGCATCTCATTACAGGTTGATCATTGAAATCACCTAACAGACTATATATCTTATAGGAATTGATTGAATTAAGTATATAATCATATTAGGTGATCAATACACTATCAATCATTCTAATAATTATTATTAAAGTCCAAATCCTTATCTATAAATCAACATAGGCACTTAGTAACAACATAGGCAACATAGTTAGGAAACTTGTTGCTAATTATACCATAAACTTACTCGTCGACGAAGTAAATGCAACGAATCCGTGTCTCTTGTATCTGTGGTCGGCGTAAAGAAATAATTAATTTAAACTGTGCTAGCCGCACTCTGTAAAGAGACGGAGAAATATTCTCGCCTCTCATTGCCCGGAGCTTTCGCACGTATTTTTATAAAGGTAGGGCAAAAAAACGCTGCATCTAATAGTACTGTAGCATATAAACCCATGTGAACAAATCTGAACACTACAATTGTATCAGTTTCCTTTAATTAATTCTAAAAGGATTCAATAATGCGAAACAAGAGAAAATGTACCGCAAACGAGCTGTTTTTATGTACTATGAGGTAATTACGTCAGATGCAGTGTAAAATAATTTATTTAACTATTGTAATACTTACGATCGTTTTCAGTAACTGATTCCCTTGGTGGCGTAGTTATATTGATAGCGAAATTAATATTGGGTTTCTCTGCTCAATATCAAACCACAACCGGAAATTGTACCTGGTAAATAAGGCAGTAGGATCCCGTACTATGTGAGACCTAAAGAAGCTTTGAAATGTTGGTGTGGCCCTGACTATCCCTGAAAAGGGGAAAAGCCGTGACGCTATTAATATAAGATAATACTTATAATAATGCCATAATATAAAACTTCAATGTACATGGATAGTGAAAGAAAAAATATTACAGAGCAGAACGGAAATAAAGCCAATAAAAACGAAATATGGGACGGTTAAAAAGGCTGAAATCTTCACTTGTCGACATAGTTTCGTGATATACGCCCAAGGGTCAGCTGTGGCGACCGGCTGACGCTTACACTATAAAACATGCGGTATTACGTTTCAGTTTTATGTTTTGCTCATCTTCTACTTAATAAAATTTTTGACACAGACTGATGGGCTGACTTAGGGCGGGCAAAAAATATTTTTAAAAACTTGAACTTTGACTTATACGTCTGTAAGTTTTGCACCTTATATTCATCCAATCCAGATTTTGTTTATGCAAAAGTGAACTTTAAAACAACGTTGTGTTATCCTTTGAATGTCAGATTTAAAAATATTCGACACGATTGACCATCATGATTATTATCTTAACATCCGTTTGGAAACTATCGACGGCTGCAACACGATATCACCAAAATAAGTACATGATCTAGAATCAGATTGGTATGACTTCGAGTGACTTTTAAATCTTGTAAACACAAACGAAAGGTCATAGGTTTGTCAAATCTAAGTCATATTTCCTTTACACAAACTGCTTTGTATTTCACAGAATAATACATTCACTTTTTAATTACCAAAACCCCTTCAACAGTTTCATTCTAAAAATATTTAAGCTACATTCATTACCGGTGTATATTTCCATGGTCTTCAAACTTCCACGAGGAACCTCATCGAACTGATTCCAAAAGTTCAAAGTTGGAGAGGCAATTTACACAGGGATTCCATCTGAAGCCCAACTGTTAACTAGGTGCTTGAATAATGTAAACGGACAAGTACTACGGCACTTCTTAGTATTATTAAAAGAATCGAGGGTGATAAATAAACAAGACAAAGAGAAGTACTTAGTCTGGCCATAAATACTGTTACACTTAATTATAAAAAAATATTACATTTGAATTTCGAATCTGTCATTTTTATACGATTGTTCATTGTGTTTTCTCATTTTGGCGCCAATACATTGTAAAATATTTTGCGATATTAAAATGGTGTGGGGTGATAAAGAGAACCGAATCGCTGTGATAGCATTACACAAAGTAGGTATGGAGCCAAATGCAATTTTTAAAACTCTCCATACACTTGGTATTAGTAAAATGTTTGTGTACCGGGCTATTAATAGGTACAATGAGACCTCCTCTGTTTGTGACAGAAAAGATCTGGCCGTCCACGTAGTGTTCGTACGAAAAAGGTGGTCAAAGCAGTAAGGGAAAGAATTCGAAGAAATCCTGTCCGAAAGCAAAAGGTTTTATCTCGGGAAATGAAGATAGCACCTAGAACCATGTCGCGTATTTTAAAAGATGACTTAGGACTTGCAGCCTATAAGAGACGCACTGGCCATTTCTTAACTGATAATTTAAAGAAGAATAGGGTGGTAAAATCGAAACAACTACTGAAGCGGTACGCAAAGGGAGGTCACAGAAAAATTTTGTTTACGGATGAGAAAATTTTTACAATTGAGCAACATTTTAACAAACAAAATGACCGTATTTATGCTCAAAGCTCTAAGGAAGCTTCCCAATTAGTCGACAGAGTGCAACGTGGACATTATCCGACTTCAGTGATGGTTTGGTGGGGTGTTAGCTATGAAGGAGTGACTGAGCCATATTTTTTGTGAAAAAGGTATCAAAACATCGGCACAAGTGTATCAAGATACCATTCTTGAGAAGGTAGTTAAGCCCCTTAACATCACCATGTTCAATAACCAAGTATGGTCCTTCCAGCAAGACTCGGCGCCGGGTCATAAAGCTCGGTCCACGCAGTCTTGGTTGGAATCGAACGTTTCGGACTTCATCAGAGCTGAAGACTGGCCGTCGTCTAGTCCCGATCTTAATCCGCTGGATTATGATTTGTGGTCAGTTTTAGAGAGTACAGCTTGCTCTAAACGCCATGATAATTTGAGTCCCTAAAACAATCTATACGATTGGCAGTGAAGAATTTTCCCATGGAAAGAGTGCGTGCTTCTATTGATAACTGGCCTCATCGTTTAAAGGACTGTATTGCAGCCAATGGAGACCACTTCGAATAAGCTTTTTATATTTTTAATTGTTTTATATTTATGTATTAAACTGACACACTGTAAAAGTAATAAATGTTATTTGCAGTTAACAATTTTCTTTTTTCTTTATTACAATATTTATGGCAAGACTAGGTAAATACTCGGCCCCTTTTTTCTCATTATGACTATAGCTTTGAGGAATCTTTTAAGGAAGCGTATTGTCAGGAATAATGCATATAAATGTCAGTTTATTTTTTCTTTTCTATAGGTTTTTGGTTGATTAGTTTTTACTTTTGTTGTTAATGTTAGTGTCGGTAGATACCCTTAGGGACCGCGCAGACGTCACAATGGCAAAAATTTAAAAATCATCCGCTATAAGAAAACTGGAAGCACATTACGCTTTTATTCTGCTCGTCAAATATGAGTTTACGCTACTGAGTGACTTAAAATTCCTTGGCAAATATTTTTACATCTTTGAAATATTTAAAAACGCGTTAACTTTATCAAAGCGAAAAACAAAAGGTAATTTTCTTTTTACTATTTAATTTCAGTATAATAGGACATACGTATTCATTGAAACTGAGGACCTAATTAGATTATCCGTGGCTTGTAGGTAGACAAAGAAAAATAAACCCAAGTACCGTATCCTTAGAAATAGAAAAACGTATTTATTCAAAAAATATATTTTCTTTATCATTAACCACATTGTATAAGTCAATAAAGGTATTTATGTTAAAGTTATAAAAGATGCAATTGTATTTCTGGAATAAAATCTTTATGTCAAACGTCAATAAATTCCAATGTTTGTGATAGATCGATTTAGGTACATAATATATATAGCTACTTGCGCTAAGTTATGGAACTCGGTAAAGTGTTTTTGGACGTGGCTGTCACTCAAGATTACCTACTTCCAGACAAATTCTGTTTTGGTTCGCGACAGAGTCGAATGACATTCTATTGAGCACTGTTCCGATGTACAAGTTTTAAAATATTTCATTGCATGAAAGTTCCGAGTTTCGGTACACTTCGAAGTCGTTTCACACGGGAAACACTTGGCCGTTGAAGTTATAAAATCTGTCATAACTTACATTTTTGCCATTTTTATGATACGTATATTATTATAGCATAAAATATTATATTCATACATGATAATGATAAAGTTTTAAAGCTGAAGAATTTGCTTGAACGCGCAATATACTTATTTCTTAGACTTACAATTGTTAATTGTTCATTTTTTTACGATTATCAGATATATTATTTCCGAATGGTATGTACTTTTACCTCGGTACAGACTTTTACGAGGGCAGAGTCGCGATCTAAAGCTTATATGAATGAGTGTAATTAAAATTTAAAATATATTTAATAACCATAAATACATTTTAAAACTATATTTTCACATACCTACAATCAAATGCTATGCGTAAAGAAAATTTCTAGGTAGAAGATGAATTATTATATACCTACCTACATAACATTTGCCGTATTGTAGCTTCATCAAAAACCTCTACGTATTGATTTAGTTAAACTCATCATTCGGGTTATATTTCATTTACAATTCAGTACGAATGTAATTAAAATGGTGTATTGTATAATTATTATGCAATTTACACACGTAGTTCTATTATACAATCATGTTCGACGCCTCTAGCGGTTACTTTATTTATAGGATAGATATAATTTATATTAAAATCGTATATTCATTAAAAGTATTACAACTAGGTGTTGCTTGCGGCTTCACGTGCGTGAGTAGTCTTTCCCGTTATAAAATGGCTTAAATATTGTACAATACCAGCGCCATTTATTTAAAATGTTAGATTAAAGAATCCATTATTTTTTATGACTGCAAATTACCGAAATAAAAATCATATGTGTTAATGCATTTCATGGTCAAAACGTCTGCCGAATTTCATCCAAATTCGTTCAACTATTTCTGCGTTTACTTCCAACAAGCATACAAACATCCAAACATTTTCACAAACTTTCGCGTTTGTAATATTAGTAAGAATAAGGTTTTTCGTACACAGGGAATAACATAAATACTGAATCACCTCTTCCCTGAAGGTATCAGGGTGGTCAATAAACCCAAGCAAAAAATCTCGAGTTAGAGAAAACTCTGAAAGTTGAAGTAAAAATAAAAAAAGATTATCACTATCCAATGCGAAAAGATTTATATTAAATTCAATTTATAAAATGTACCTTAAGGGTCGGGATTTAGCTATATGTCATGGATAAAACAGTTTCAGGCGCTACATTATCGGCTTCGTTATGCTATACATGTAATATATAAGATGGATCTGATCGGCTTATATATCATGAATTGTTGGGTTACGATCCTCCTTCTATATCAAAGCTTCCATACAGACGTGAAGATGTCGAGTCCGTGTGTAGAAAACGTTTTATTTATTTATTAAGTTGACTAGCCAACAATTGTTTACACCAATACAATTTTCAAACGGAAACAATCAACATGACTTATAACTAAGTGCAACAATTTCTTACTGGCTAGTTCCACACGCACAAAATAGGTAATACATTAAGATAAAATTATATTATTAACAATAATAGAATAAACATCATATATAAGGCCAACTAATTATAATAATAGTATCAGTGCATATACTCGGATGAATGTTATCATACAGACGCTACCAGATATATATAATAGGTTTTTGCGGCTTAATACTATATACCTATAAGAGAAATTGGGTTTTTGTATTAAATATTAGCTCGGAGTCTGGAATTAGTGCCCGATATGGCGATAAGCTTGCCCCCTATCACATCATGGGACGGGACACACTTGGCAAACAGTGGGTACCCTAGTTACACCTCTGCATACACTTTTTTTCATTGCTTTAAATGACGAGACAAGCTTGCCATTCGCCTTTCAAAATTTCGGCCCCCTCTCTACCTATGAAGGCTTAATAGACGAGGCCTTTGAATGTCAAACAGTCCGACTATGACGGCCTTATAATTATAGCGTTCCATGGCAACCAAAAAAATATAGGACATGTTACTAATGTGGAACCTGCATGTATGTGTGACAAGCTCCTATTACCCCTGATTCTATGCGGGTAAGTAAATTAGGCGCTCACCCATTGAATGCTCTCTTCATGTTGATGCTAAGGTAATGAACGCCACTTCTAAGTGTTTTCAATATCTAATTTGTGCAATACTTTGTGTGAGTTTTTATTGAAAAATATTTCTAAATGTGATGCCATAGTATCGCTAAAATTAGAAATCTTCGATGCGTACTTTCGAGACAGTTCACTTATAATTCTTATCACTGTATATATGGAAAGTGCTGTTCATTAATCATGATTTGTTCTCTGTACTCGTCTGTATACGCTTCGCCATAAAAAAAAACAACAAACCACTTTTTCAAGCAAATTCTATCTAAAACACATTAAATTATCATTACTAAGACGTTAGAAACCTATACCCAATTTATACGAACATTAATGCTACAACTCGAGTAACAAAGATCGAAGTTGGTAATTTTATATCCGCCGGGGAATACCGATGTCAAGTTTGGTACAACTTTAAACAGAAAAGCGAAATTACAGAAGTAATTTCAGACCACATTCACTGTGGAATACGTTCACGAATAATAGTTTTTTTTATATTGGATTCCTTGAATGTCATTTGTGGCAAAGCTTTTTGTTCTAATCCACTTTGATTCTTTCACTTTGACGTTTCTATTGTAACTTTTGTGTGTTTTTTCTTAGAAACGTCTTTGCTTTCAACGGCCTACTTAAGTTTTCGTACTACGATAATGTAGCTTAGGTACTTTTATTTATATTCATAAACTAATATATAACATATGTATATTTTTGTAGACTTATTTATGTTTGATGTATAATGTGGAAGATAATATAAATATATTTTTTACTCATGACCCTAAAATACTAGGTGTTTAGTGTCATCATTGTACTGGCTATAAAATGATGACACTAAACACCTAGTCTTTCAAATCTGATCAGAATAATAACACAGTGTTGCGTGACGGTAACAATAGACAAGCCCATATTATCGATTAGATAATAAACAGGTACTATGTGTAATAAATATATTGCAACTAACTCGCAAATTTTAATTATACAAATAGTTTTATCATTGAAGGGATGTTATTAATCTTCGCGTAAAATATTAAAAATTTAATAAAAAATAGAGAGCAACATCGTTACCGTAAATCAAATTACGAGCTCATTTGATGAATAAAATTACGTGCTCATTTGATGAATAAAATTATTCAAGAGATATAGATTAAATATGGGTTTCAATAGGATGGGTATAATGCGCGAGATTAAATGAATCAAATTATTTATGTGCCTTTTCAATATTAATTTAAGTTTTCATTTAAAGGATGAAAGCGTTATGTTGCAAAGGATTTGTTCGACAAGATCTTTGGCGAGGCCTACAATGACGCCGGAGTTGTAGACAAAGACGAATAAGTAGGTATTGTTTTGGCTTCAACTGTGCCCTCCGAAATAAATGAGTTGCGAGACAAATAATGACAATCCCTTGTTGTGTGTTCACAACTAAAATTGTAGAATTTTGAGTGTATTTACGCCTTTAAACCCTACAAAATGGAGTGCTTGGATTTAGCAAGCAACTTCGTGAGATTCCTTTGTCCCTGTTAATGACACTTCTGTATATCTAGATACAATTTTAAGCCCTATTGGTATCATTAAGTGTCCTTTGTGTTTCAAGTTACTACCGTGATTAAAGCTTCCTGTTTGAAAAATGAGACGACGTATGTTTTTGTACAGCGTGAAAAATTTCCCTTTAAAATAAATATATAAAACGTTAACATAAACAAATTAAAGTCCAAAATAAACACGTTTATTAAATCGCGAATTGGCTTATAATCAAAAACAGCTTTAATTTCCATTTTCATTTGGGAAACTGATATCGGAGAATAAATTGACGGGTCGAAATGTGATCGAGGAATCAGTCCGAGTACCCATCCCCGCTGCCATTATGAGGAGACAGACCCTTTGCTTATGAAAACGTAATGACTACGTTTAGATAACGGACGGCGGTAGACGTGTAATTGAATATTTAACGTAATATTCAATTTTATGTACCTGCCATATGCTCAAGCTGACCATGGTAAGGTGGCTTAGTTGTATGTATCAGCATCTTACTTGCCCCAAAGTTCCTATAAAGGTAAAAAAAAAAACGCGTTGACGCTGTCAATTTGCTGCCGTGATAAATTACTCTTGTTGTTTCAGCAATTTCTACATCTGTCAGTTTTATAATAGTGTAGTGTTTCTCGGCAACACTTTGACTACGTCTGTACAGCGCCTATTTGTGTACCTACGTTATGTTTCTATGTAGTCTCGGTGGAACGTCAGTCTTAAATGTGTAGAAAATAAGGAAGTTCAACTCGACTAACGCCGACCGTAATATATAATGGAAAACGGTAACATTGGACAAACTGTAATATTGGAAGAACTGCAAACTATTATTGCAGTCAGCATTTGCCGGCGTCAGATGTAAAACTCAGTTCAGGATGTATTCTAATTTCGGTACTATAAAAATATCTTTGTTTTAATACGCTCTTATCCAAAAAGGAAAATCTGGTTTTTAATATTTTAAAGCTAAAGTCTTAATCTCTGTATCTTCGCTTGCTATTTTTTGGACCAACTACTCCGATTATAAAAATCATTTCACTAATAAGAAACCACATTACAAAAATTACATTACAAAAACGTGGTAACCTTTCAAGTCCCGACAGACGTATGATTTATAATTTATATATATTATTAAATTAAATAGATTATTCCATATTATCGTTTAATGTATGAGCCGTTGGCCACTCCAAAAAGTGCTTACTTTAAAGGCCTTCGGGTTTGTAAGCTGTCTGCACCGTCTATCGTCACTTCAACTCGCCAATTTTAAACATCGAGTTTGCAAGTTTAAAATCTCCTATACTATGTGTGTGTACTCATAGTGTAATAATACAAGTTGTGTAGAATATACTACCCAACTGCTAGAAACCAGCCTCTTCTAGCACAGAGAGTCCAGGTCTTAATCTACCAGGCTGGTCTTGTGCGGGTTGGCAGACTTTTCTCAAAATACAAATAGGAAAGTCGTAATGATGATGTGATAATGAAACACAATATATACATTTGTTTCTTAGTTTTAATTATTTTATTATCTGTCTATACATATTATAAAACAAAGTCCCCAAAAGCTGTATGCCTATGATCGATTTTCTCAAAAATATTTTAGCTGCTACTTTTATCCTACATTTCCCGCAGAGTCAGGATTTATGGGACAAACTAAGTGACACACTGATTACCACGCAGGTGACGCCGCGTGCACTGCTAGGAAAACATATTTATACAACTGTTCAACCAACCTCCATACTGTTGATCCTTCATCTAGTCGTTATAATAATGTCATGTCTAAATGGCCTAAAATCAAAGATTTTCCAAAAAAATATTTGCAGAATGTTCGTTGATTCATAAAGATTTAGAACCAGTCACTTACCCAGGACTTCTTATTTCTCATTACTTTACATACAGCCCATAGGCGTATTCAGTTTCCATCTAAATAATATAGACGCTAATAATTTCATAAAACGGGCATATTGCAGACAAAGTTAGTCAACGTCTCACTGAAAGAAGTTAATTGAGGGTTTTTAATCCAGTCAATTCGTGCCGACATGAAGGAGTGTGCTTGAACTACTTTTGCTTTGAAAAACTAAATATATGAGTTGTATAGAGGCATTAAAATTCTCTATATTTAACCCCGTTTGTCCGATATATAAATGAGTAACTTTTCCTTGCGGCTTTAAAGTACTTTCCGAAATTTCTTTTAGGAAACGTTATGTGCAATTTTTCGGGGTATAAATTAGCCTATATTTTAATATACCTAGTGTACAGTCACGCACAAAAGTAGCTGAACAAATTCTATATTTCAAATCACCTTTATATATTTTGTATTCTTATCACCAACCGTTTTTCT
>NW_023592954.1:0-1489 GCF_014839805.1 Manduca sexta
GACCAATTTAAATAATGTATTTGATATTATAAATATATCAATAGAATTAATTTGTAACGTCAATGTCAATGTATAAGACGAATAGAAAGCAAGGATCTTTTTTCGATTTGCACCTAGAATATAATCTTTATACATTTCCATTAGACAACATTGCATTGCCTCTAGCACTAAGTGCGCCTACATACTTATCTGTATATAAAGTTATAAATAAATAAATAAACATCCCTTCGCCGTACTGTGTAAACCCATGCAAGCTAATTCGAGATATAATTAAAAGCGGTAATCCTACGGTGAAGCCGTACAGAGCGGCAAACAAACAGAACGGCAGCGTAAACACGTATATTACGGAGATCGTTCCACTGGTACAAATAAAGGTACGGTTTAATTACTCTCCCATTGCTACGAAGTTTAGATACTTCTTTTAAAATTGTATTCTGGACATCGTGTGTAAATATTTAACTTTGTATGATATAATGGCTTTTCGTATTGAAAAGGCTTCGCCTTATACAGGTATATTTCTTATCGACATAACACTCACGGTGACTACTTTCATAGGAAATGATTTTATGTTGCTTTAAAACTTTTGTGGGCCAAATTTTATTAAAATCTATTCAACGGCTTATGGAGTTACTTCTAACAAAAAGTAACCAGCAACCAACCGTTACCAATCGAAATAAAACTATTATTTGGATTTTATCACGGTTTTTTTGTATTTTAATTTTCTCCCAACGTTTCAAAGACTGCAGCTTTCGTGGTTACAGAGCGGACGGCGCGGCGTCATGCATGTAGCTCGTCTGAAAAGTCAACGTTAAAATACCTACCTACACTTTACAATTATATAATAACTTTACAATTATACAATTATATAACAATCAGTAACCAGTTAGAAATGAGACAGAATTCTAAGATTTTTCTATATAAAGAAAATTGCGTTTTTGTTTTTGGAAAATAGCACATCAATTTGTTACGATCATAAATAAGTGTGGAACTCAATAAAAAATAGAGAGTCCGATAAGTTAAGGTTAATTCAAAACAAAATCCTCCTTTTTGTTTCGCGCTACTCTAGTAATTAGTTACACGAATGTCGATAGAAGTTTCCCAACAAGGAAAGCCACTTACAACTTGCCAACGAAGGCTTAGCATTAGTTACCAAAGCCTTCCAATCCGTATAACAGGCGAAAGTAGTCTAGATGTATTGTGGATCTTGTTATTCTTATATATTTAGAATTATATTTATTTAAAAAAAAAATCTTTTAAAATTCTTATACGCTTAGTCACAAATCTTTCCGGAAAACAAGATTCAACATTTTATTTAAAAAAAGTAAACGGAATCTTCAATATTTCTTGCTTCAATAGTTTTATTTACACATCATATGTAAATTCAACATACCGAATTCGTATTTAGTTACTAAAAAATTTCACAAGTACAACAGCGGTTTAAAGCTGGTTCTAAAATAAGATCAACCCACCACAAACCGTCAGTTAATAA
>NW_023592955.1:0-29026 GCF_014839805.1 Manduca sexta
TTTGTTGTAAATATGGTATATGTTCTTAGTAATTAAATAAAGTTAGTAAAAGATGTTATTGACATGAGTGTTTATTTCGGACTAAAGAGAAGTAACTATGGCAAACAAAATACAATTAGTTCTAAAAATAGAACATATAAAAATAATAAGTCACGACGAAGGTTACAATCTCCAACAGCCGCCCTTAATCGCAGTTGTGACAGAAACAAAACAAATAAAATAATTAAGTTTCTAAACCTAAGTTAACTACACATCGTTTGTGTGCTAGAGGTCCGAGGGCCTTCGTTAGTACATCAGCAGGCATATCGTTACTTTTTATATATTCTAACTTAACAATATTATTAGATAACTTTTCCTAATAAAGTGAAACCTAGTATCTATATGCTTCGTCCTGCTGTGGTGTACAGGATTTCGAACAAGATTAATGGCACTTTGGCTGTCAGAAGCTAAGTTAATTGAACAAAGTATACCTGTTATCTCGTATATAAACCGACGTAAGTAACACGCTTCCTTCGTGGCAGACGCTAATGCCATATATTCTGACTCGGCCGAACTTAACGCAACAGTAGGTTGCTTCTTGGATTCCCATGATACTGGACCTCCACTTAACTTGTAAACATAACCGGTGTATGACCTTCTGTCGATTGGACAGTTTGCCCAGTCTGCGTCACAAAAAACCCTTTAAATGGTTCTTCATTCTTATGACTTGACCATCCGTTCTTCTTGCCATATTATTTTAAACTAATGGAGTATCCACGGTCTTACACTCCTTCATATTAAACTTTTCTAATATAGAAAGAATATAATTCAGAGATCTTTTATTGAAAAATATCTCGACAAATCTTCTCAAAAATTCAAATTCTTGACAGTGTCAAATGTCAAATTAGATTTTAAAAAAGACTATTATGTCATCAACAAAATTCCCAATATCATAAGTTCTTTACCATAGAGTTTGGTAGTTTAATTTTGTAAATCCATTTACATGGCATAACCTTTTTTTTTTTAGGCTTATCTACTAAATTCCATGTATGGAGTTTCCTTAAGGAACTATACTCATCAACCATATGTTGCCACTTATCAGCATCATCGGCATGAGTAGCTTCGTAATATGTCGTAGGTTCATTAGAATCTACCATTGACGTATTGTAAGCTTTATAAAAATTTGTTGGTTTTCTGTCTCTGGAAGGGTATCTGCGCTCAGGGTGCGATTCCTGTTCCAAATTCGCTGTCTCTTCTTCCCACACTAGGCAGCCTTAAGTCAATGAGAGACTCTCGCTCTTCCAGAGTCACTGACTCTTTTGCACTTTCTAGATTTACTGGTAAAAGTTGCTTCCAGCCGCCGGGCTGATATTCTCATCACAGTCATAGAATTGACAGTCATGATCAAACTCAGACTCAATCTTTTTTTGCTCATCAAATAACAATATAGATTTTGACTGTGCGACGGACTGCTTCTGCTTTAGCGCTGTAAAGCAATTTTCAAAAAAGGTTGCATCTCTGGATATAATAACTTTTCGTGGGTTAGCAGGATCCCTAAAAATATAAGTGCCTGGATTTTCAGAATAACCGACGAAAATTGCTTCCTGTGCCTTGACATCTAATTTCTTCCTGTGACACGAAGGTATATGGACTAGAGCTCTACAACCAAATACTTTTAGATGGCTAAGATCACCTTTTCGTCCATACCATTTGTCATAAGGAATTTGTCCACCTAAGGCTCGATGAGGAGACCTATTCTTAAGGTAAATGGCAACTTGGAATGCATCTTCCCAGAATGCTTTCGGTAGTGAACTTTCAGCTAGCAACGTTCTTGCCTTTTCTGTAACCGAACGATGGGTGCGTTCCGCTACTCCAACTTGCTGAGGACTATAAGGCGTCGTTGTTTGATGTTCAATACCTTTTGAAGCAAGATAATCAACAAACTCTTTATTCACGAACTCCTTACCTCCATCAGTCCTAATTGCTTTAATTGTTTTATCTAACTGATTTTCAACAAAACATTGAAACACACAAAATATATCTTTGACTTCTGTTTTAGAAGAAATAAAATAAGCAAACACTTTTCGCGTATAATCGTCTACTATTGTCAACATATATCTATTTCCTTGAAAAGAAGTTGTAGACACCGGTCCCATCAAATCCATATGGATCAGTTCCAAAGGGAAGTAGCCCTATTAAACGCTAACCTTTTGAAAGGTTTTCTTGCTTGTTTACCTTCCACGCAAGCGATACAACTAGTTTTATCTACTCCTGTATACTTTATACCTACCTTGTGATTTTTCAGTTGGTTCATGCCTATACGACACAAATGTCCTAACCTCTTATGCCAAATTTGATAACTATCCTGACAGCCAGAGTGCACATCTTGTGTCAAAAATTATCCGCCACATTCTCGGAAACATTTACAGTACCATCTAAAACGTACAGTCCACCACAGGGCGAGGCATGAGCAACAGATTCACCTGTAAAATTAAAAGTATCAGATTTATAAAAGTTACATCCATTTTTATCAAAAACACAAATAAAACCCTTTTCAACAGTTTTATATACAGATAACAAACTAGCTTTCAAATCTGGTATATAAGCAACATCACTAATATTGTTGACCACGTTCTCGGGCGTGTTTATTGAAATATTTCCAATTCCGCAGCACTTAATCTGTTCTCCATTTGCGACAGTAACAGTACCTTGATTCTGTATCGAGATATTCTGAAACCAGTCCCGTCTAGAAGTCATGTGTCTAGTACAACCTGAATCTACATAAATTATGTCCTTTCTTGGGTTTCCAGAAGTATTAAGACTTGTAAATATCGTATCATTGGTATTTACCGCATTGCCTTTCTCCTTCTTGTTTCTCTGTGGACAGTCTGGTCTCTTATGTCCAGGTGTCTTGCACTCATAACAAACTATATTCTTCTTCATTGACTTAGGCTTCTTCTTCGCATGAAAAACAGAGTCTAATGACGTAGCCACATCTTTGGACATTTCATTAAGCAGTTTTGTTTTCACCAACTCTGTAGTCACGTCTACATTGCAATTTTCTAAAGCCATAATGAGAGGTTCATACCTTGGAGTTAGACCTCCCAAAAGTATTGCAGCAATAGACTTGTCCTCTATGACTACATCAATATCCGCAAGATCCTGTGCGGTTGACATAACTGCGTTAATATATAGTTCAATATTTTTGAACTCTGATAGACTCAACCTGTACAGTCTACGCTCCAAAAATAATCTTCGTCCTATTCCCTTATCTTCAAAGGCTTTTTGCAAACAAGTCCATGCCTCAGATGCAGTTTTCGCACATCTTATATGAGTTATCGCTGCACCTTCTACTGATAAGCATATCTTTGCTAATGCCTTTGCGTCTTTGCGTACCTTTGTAGAGGCAGGGGTTGTGTCTCCATTTGGGTATCCACTAATTGTTTCCCATAAATCCTCATGGATAAGGTAATTTCGCATCTTGAACTTCCAAGTCGGATATCCATCTTTTATCCTCAAACAAGGAAATGGAAAAGATGTGATCGACGCAGGGAATTTTTCATACTCGAAACATCTCCAGATTCATGTGACATTTTCAGACTATTACTATTTCCTAGTCACACAAAAATATATTCAACTTTATTTTACTAAATAACGTGAAAAAACTAAGAACTAAGCTTTCGTGCTGATAACGTGTTGTAAATATGGTATATGTTCTTGGTAATTAAATAAAGTTAGTAAAAAGATGTTATTGACATGAGTGTTTATTTCGGACTAAAGAGAAGTAACTATGGCAAACAAAATACAATTAGTTCTAAAAATAGAACATATAAAAAATAATAAGTCACGACGAAGGTTACAATCTCCAACACAATTGTGATATGATTATGGACAAAACTAATGTGCAATCGATTCTATATACACCTTTCATATTGTAAACGAAAAACGCACACCACATTTCATTACCTCGTCTAAAATAGCATGAATATAGACAAAAACGACATAAGAATATATTTTTCCCAAAAAACAGAACACAATTTCTCACGATACGACAAAAAATCTAATCAAATAAACCGATAACCGAGAAGTGATGTGCAAAAAAGCGGCAGTTGTCAGCCATTTTGTCTTTCAATTGAACGAATGAAACGAATGGAAAGCGTACCTTACTATGGGAGTTTAGAGAGATGCTTTTTTTTATTGACTCGTCCTTCAATAAAACCATCTCGTCTCGACGACAATTCTCGTCACGTTAATTATGACACGACTGGAAACTGAAGCAACACCAATCAGGACTTTAATAATAATATTACCAGCCCTGTATTATATACTGTCCCACTGCTGGGCACGGGCATCTTCTATTATTGAGAGGAATTAGGCCTTAGTCCACCACGCTGGCCTAGTGTGTATTGGTGGACTTCACACACCCTCAAAATTCCTGTAGAGAATTAAAAAATTATAATTATATATTACTCAATATTGTTCTTTAAACTGGCCGGCATAATTGTGTCGACTGGCGAGGAATAATCATCTCTCGTCAGTTGACAGTTTATCTGGGCCTTATTGCACTGAACATGAGGCGCAGTAGAGGGAAAAACGGACTAGCTCGCTCTAACTAGCGGCGACAGCATAATTGGTTGTGGAACGGACTGCCAAGACGAATGTCCGCAGGTTCAAATCCTAAGGGTACACACCTCTGATTTTTCAAAAAAATTATATGTGTATTCTTTGTGAAATATCGCTTGATTTAACGGTGAAGGAAAACATCGTGAGGAATCCTGCATACTTGAGTTCTCTATAGGAATGTCTGAAGTCAACTAATCCGCACTGGGCCAGCGTGGTGGACTAAGGCCTAATCCCTCCCAGTAGTAGTGGAGGCCCGTGCCCAACAGTGGGACAGTATATAATACAGGGCTGATATTATAATTAAATACCGCTCTTGACATTCTAGAACATTCTTTAATCATCAAAGTAGCTACCGCAAGCGTTGGAAATAAACTTGGCAACTTCTGTTACTTAGACTAATCAGTCCTGTTAAATATGCATGAAGCGGTTAGATCCATTCAACTGATAGGGGAGGTAGGGGGCTTTTACTTTTATCAATATCGTTTCCTTGCATTATCACTAATGGTATTTTAAATTGAGTGTTTTTGTGAACCTTCTTGCATACTGGGTAGGAAGAAAGGACCTTTTTTTTAAGTCGGTACTATTTCTAGTTTTGCGACCGCCTTTTTTTGGGGCATACTGTTCACTGTTCAAGGAATTGGGGATACACCCAAAGAGTGACGCAACTTCAGAATTTCTGGTGGTAGGATACATTTTATATCCGCCCGGACAGCAACCACCGTACACAAGGTGTTGAAGCCCGCCAGAGTGGCCTACGAAGTTTTTCGCGTTTCGGAATCAGCCTGTGTATATCCGTTGCTAGGCCGGCATAATTGTGTCGACTGCAGAAGGGTAATCATCTCTCGACAGTCGACATTCTATTGGACCCCACTCCACTTACCATCAGGTACAATAGGATTAATTTCCTATGCCCGTATAAATTAAGAAACAAAACTTAAGGACTTACCACAGCGTAAAAAACGATAAAAACGAGTCTTTAATATAAGTCGATAGTACATCTTGAAGTTATCCGCAGTACAATCAAGCACTGTGACGTCACGCGTCCTTGGAACATCTCTATCGCGCGCGTTCGGAATTTGAATCGCCCGCAAACACTCGCTCGGCTTAATTCGTGAACTGATGTCATGAAGTTCGTACATTATGTTTATTTGTGGGTGGTGGATTACTAGTGACAAGTAATTTTGATTGTACGTAGATCAGATATATTATACATAAAATTAGGTATATTTGGTCATCCTATTTATATTATAATAAATAAGATAGTTTGTGAAGATGTTTGGATTTCAGAAGTAAACCTAGAATTGAATGAGATGTAAGTTACTTTATACTTATATATTGCGGGGATGTTATTTTTTTTATACGATAGAAAAAGTATGCCAATATTGTTAACTGGTAAACTTCAATTCAGAGTACAGCATTTGTGATAGAGGTATATTTGTCTGCAGTTTTCATTAGCCGACTCGACCGGGGTAATACCACAGAATACCGGCGCGTTGCGACAACTTGCTAATGTAAAGTTGCATTGATTGATTGAAGCGATAAGCGAGGTTTTGTGAGGCAATACACCCACACTAAATAGTTAATTTCATTAACTTGTGATTTTCATGTTACTGAGATTATAATTATTAAAAATTACTGCATGTGCGGCGATAGCCTAGTTGGGTGTGGAACGGACTGCCGAGATGAATGTCCGCAGGTTCGAATCGTGTATTTTTTGTGGATTATCATTTTCGTTAACGGTGAAGTAAATCATCATGAGGAAACCTGCATACCTGAGTTCACTATAGGAATTTTAAGGGTGTGTGAAGTCTACCCGCACTACAGCGTAGTGGACTAAGGCCTAATCCCTCTCAGTGGTAACGGAGGCTCGTGTCTAGCAGTGTTATATGTAACACAGGGCTGATATTATATCATATATTGTATGTTAGGTAAAGCATTCAGACATCCGTTCATCATAACAGGGCTGGTATTATTTTATATAGGAGTATTGCGTGCTTGGTAAAATATGTCGACATCCGTTTATTACAATACTAGCGACCCGCCCCGGCTTCGCACGGGTGCAATACTGATACTAAATACACTACAGAAAAAGTGTGAACGTTGTATATAAAAACATAGCGGCCCGCTCCGGCTTCGCACGGGTATAACATAACAAAATAACAGTATTTCTCCACTATTTAATGGATGTTATTATTATACATATAAACCTTCCTCTTAAATCACTCTATCTATTAAAAAAAAAACCGCATCAAAATCCGTTGCGTAGTTCTAAAGATTTAAGCACACATAGGGACAGAGAAAGCGACTTTGTTTTATACTATGTAGTGAAGATATGGCACAAAAATGTTCTTTAATGCCTCAGGTGTCTGAAATCACGCTGAAGGTAACGTGTGACGTCACGCGGTCCGCTCGCCGCGCCCCAGTTACCGCTAAAAGAATTAACCGAATTATTGGTTCAAGCAAGATTTAAAGCAGCAGTGAATTTTCTACTGGTAATTACCTATATTATAAAACAAGGTCCCTTTTCAGTCTGTATGTTATCGATTTTCTCAAAATCTACTGAACGGATTTTTATGGAATTTGGTATGGAGATAGTTTAAGACCCTGGGAAGGTTATGAAATTTAAATTTTAAATACTTTATTTATCATGTTGGCGAACAAAGTTGCATTTGTGATACGACAAAACAATGTATAGAAATATTTATTATTATTTCTAAATAACAATTTAATTACTTATAAACTACGGACATTTTAAATTAGGGATAAAATTTATAAGGAATAACAAGGTACAAACCAAAGTAGCCGGATCGGGCTGGCAGGTAGGGGGAAATAATATAGGAAGAATATAGGCTTTCTATCCTGGGAAAATATATAGCGGGACTTTTATCCCGGAACACTCCTTCACGCGGGCGAAGTCACGAGCAACAGCTAGTTATTTCTAAATAACCAGCTAACTTCGAATACCAATTTTTTTATCCAGGAAACACGTATATCGAGAAGATATTCTCAATAATCTTTTCTGTTATAAATTGTATGATATTGTTTACAATAGTGTTATATAGACAAATTATTCAGTATATAATTGTTACTCATTGATTTCATATTTTTAGTACTTTATAATTTTCTTTTCTTCCACCACATTATTATGTTTTAGATTTTAATTCAATATGTTGTAAGTGGTAAGAATGTTCACCTATTAGTAGCCCACATATCAGGATGATGTACCTAGTGCTGTTGGTGTACCTTATTACAATAAATAAATATATAAATAAACACGTAGTTATTGCGAGAAAGAATTGTCCAGAGTAGCAACACCTAATAATTGGGTATAAGATTAAACGCCTGCAGCAAAGTCGACTAATCGCGGCGTTGCCTAGCCATTGTTAAAGTGACCTAAATAACTTTCGGACTGGACATTACGGCCATGAGTAATTGATTTTACGATTTTTGTCGGCTTTATTTTAACCGAGTCGGGTAACCTGGTTTTTAATTGAGCTGTTAGGCATTAGGTATGGTATTATAGTTTTCATATTTCAATATCATTTAGAAAATGTGATTAATTAGATAATGTATAATATAAATTAGATTTGGATAGAATTATAAGTTTTATTTACTTATTAATGGCGTCATAAATTAGGAATGTAAATACATTAAGATTTGAAGAGACTTTTGAATGAGTAAAAAACCCCCCTGTTTACTTTATTGCTTCACAAGAGACATAAATACAATATTACCGCAATAAAACTGATATTCTTCATTAAATAAAAACAAATCCCTACATAATCAACAATCTAATCTCACTTTTATCAAATTTAAAACATAAACTTCCTGGCCAGGAAATCGATCCCTTCACAGCACTGTTCATTTTATCTTTAAATAACACCCTACTCACATCCACCGATCATTTGCACCACCTGGTGTTTCCAAAGCGGCTTTTTATGAGCCATATGACATTATTTCGGGCGAAAAAAAATGCGTAAATTTCACATTGAAAGCCGTTAGCGTGACGCCATGTCGGAAAAGTAATAAAAATATATTCGGAATATTTGTTGTAGTTTCTTGTTATATTATATATTGGCTTCGATGTTGGCCGATTTTTGGCTATTTGGCCTTTTGTTGGCGAAAGTTTATATTTGTATTGCTTATGTTTAATGGAAATATGTATTCGACGGTAAACATTATTCAATCAGACTATACAGAGAATTAACAAATTACCGGCATTATATAATAATATCAGCCCTGTGTATACTGTCCCACTGCTGGGCCCGGGCCTCTTCTACTGACAAGGATTAGGCCTTAGTCTACCACGTGGAAAAATCCTATAGAAAACTTGTCAGTTATGCATGTTTAGTCGCAATGTTTTCCTTCACCGTTAAAGCAAGTGATAATTCACAAAGATTACACACATAATTTTAGAAAAGTCAGAGGTATGTGCCCTTGGATTTTGAACTTGCGGACATTCGTCTCGGCAGTCCGTTCCACAACCAACTAAGCTATCGTCGTTAGTGACATAATATAGGTTAAATTGACAGAGATGACGTACTACGAAACCGATTTGACTTGATCATTTTTTTTTATTAGTGTAATTTTATTAAACGTTAAAATTATCTCTTAGTATTGTACAGCCAGCCATAAAAGTAGATGAACAAATTCAAAACTTTAAAACTTCTACATATTAATTGCAATTTTTTTTATGTTTACCTAAAATAAATTTAACTTTTGAAGTTTATATCGGCGAAGAAAAAACGATAGTTGATATCAACACAAAAGTTTAATGCGATTTGAAATTTTGAATTTGCTCAGGTACTTTTGTAGCTGGCTTTACTTGCGTACTAGTGCTTGTTTTTATGTTTTTTCTTTATTTTTTTATTATATGTCTAAGCAAGAAGTAAACGTACACAAGAATGACTTTATTGTTAGAGATTCCCAACATTCTTATTTAATTGCTTATTATGCTGGTAGAATAATCATTATTATTGAGTTTGTCATTACAAAAGATCAATGGCGAGAGGTAAAATTTTCCAAAATGAACTCGACACAACATATAGGTACTTATGAATGAATGCGGTCTGTAATTCGTTCTAATGATAATTCGATTTTACATAATTCTTCATAAAGGGAAGCTAACAGTAATTGGGTTGGACGCTTCGCAACAGCAAAAGACTATTGCGATAAAATCAGAAAAAAATAATATTTCGATGACATAATACTAGGCTAGTATACAGATTCTATAGCTCTAATTCTAATATTATTCTTAAAATACCATAAATATCTTCGCAACCATTTATGTTAAAGGCGTCTAAGTAATTTCCATTTGGGCTCTGTTTATCTTTCCGATGAATACGATTTACATAAAAGATTGGGCATAGTATCTGTTAGTCAAATGTTGGTCAGTAAACAAGATGGCGGCGGTGACGTCATCGACGCGTCATTCCTTGATAAGTGTAAGGGTTTTATTGGAATTAATTAGGGATCAAAAAAAAATGTAATTTATACAGGGCCATTTTGAAATTGCGTTACTAAATTAAATCACATACTTATCTTCTTGAAAATAATAATTTATAAGTTACCCGAACCACAGATGTAAAATAAAAAAGTATAAGTTTCGAATATTAATAAATCAAGAATTCGAACAAATATCAATAAAAAGTAATTTTAATTTTAAACGCCCTATTGTCTACTACATTCTGAGAGAATTCGTTGCGGAAAATACACATTTTAATTCAGAAATATACGGGTGTATGTTGTAGACGGGACTTTAGACAAATATTCAATTATAATAATGATTACTAGCAATAATTGCCGTGTGATTATTGTTAGCAATAATTGCTCCGTTTAAATTGGGCTTTAGATACAAATATTATTTATTGTTGGTATTAGTAATATGGTACTTCAGTCCGACAATATCCAAACTCAAAAAATTTTTACATATCCCAAAAATTATCTGTAGAGAATTGACCTACGCCCTAGTTTCAGCTTGGAAACTGCAAAAATGAAGTTTCGTTTATGATTTAAAAACAGGACAAGTAAGAGTTGGCCTCACGCACCGTGGGTTCCGTATCGACTAGCTTTTTGTTGTTATTAAATATGTTTTATTTTTTTTATATAATAGTTGTGACATACTTGCTTAGGATTTGATATTTATACATGTATTTTTTTTATAATGTATGATTGTGACATAAATGCTTTGAGAATTTTTTATATTATACTCTTGAAGAAATTGTAATTTTGCATACCATCTTTTGGTTAAATATGGTTGCTCTGAAATCTCATGTTTGGTCATCGTTATTTACTTATATTTGCAGATTAAATATATCTTTATCTTATCTCTATCTTAAAGAACACATTTATGGTTCTTATATTTTCTCCTTGACATGTGCTGTAACACATTGCTTCTTGCCAAATTTCATGATGCTATGTCCACCGGAATTACCCTAAAGATTTTGATTCCTTTTGAAATCGCTTATTAACATAAACTGCCATATCTTTTGATTACCTCATCTTATAAGTTTGATTTCTTCACAGCTGAAAGAGACTGTAGTCCCAAGCACTTGATTTAAATTTCGACTTGATACCTCCACGCATTCCTGGGAAAAAAGGTAAAAAGGGTTTTCACAGATAGACAGACAAACGGAAAACAAAGTAATAAAAGTGTTCCTTTGAAGCTGCGGAACTCTAAAAATATTGAAAACCGAATTTTAATTACCAAGTTCCTAACAAACCTTATCCAATATTTTTTTAGACACCAACAAATTTTTAATTAATGCCGATGTTGAGAATTCTCGAAGTTTCCATTGAAAGGATTATCACCGTTAGGTTTATTTCTTTTGTGTTGCGTCTAATACCGGATTTCGTTACCGGAAAGTTTTTTACGGGAGAAAATCGCCCGGAATTTACCGGCGGGCTATATTTAAAGTTTAAAGAAGCAAGTGGGAGATATTTATTTATTTAATAAGATGTTTAATTAATTTTTTACTTTCCTTAGCTTACCTTATTAAAAGGTTATTGTCGCTTGAAAGGCAGTTATAAATTTTCGCATAACAGCTCAGGATTGTCAATGGAGCAGAGCTAGAATGGAGACTGCGATTAGGTAAACGTAGTGTGAGACGCCCTGCAGCACGATGCACTACTCGAAAATCGTGACGGGTAGTGGATGGATGCGGGCTGCTCAAGACCATGATGGTTGGCGCTTACTTGGGGAGACCGTTCACCAGTTGATGGTGACACACTGATCGATAACATTACAGGATATTGGAAATGGAAATGCAGCGCTACCCCAAACTGGTCAGGTCAGACAAGTCGAGCTGCCTGCATTTGCGTTTTTATTATCTCTAGTAATATCATAAAGAGCAAACTCTGTGAGTTCACATTAAGTCTAGAGACTAATCCTTGAAACTACTTAACTGATTCCAAACATTCTTTTACTAATAGGAAACTACGTTATTGCCGAGTGCTATAGGTATTTTTATCCCGGGAAAATATTAATCCCGATCGGCAGAGCTATTAAAAAAAATGATTATATGTTCAAATACACACATAGTACACAGGAGCAAGTTACTGGCGTAATGAGTAGCATATGTTAATCTGGGACATGGTCTACCCGCCTATTAAATTCATCCAAATCCTTCAGTGGTTTTTGTATTCACTCTTAAGAAACATCCAAATATTTTCACGAACATAATAAGATAAAAAAGTTTAACAGATTAACATTTCCAAAACAAACTCTCAAATAATATTTCTCAACAATTTTGCGGTTTTAGTAAAAAATATATAATAGAGCCCGGTTTATCCAGATCAGATCGGCGGCTTACCGCGGCTTTCGCGGAAGCCGGGGAAGCCGTTAGAGCCTACAGCTAAAACGGCCTATTGATTATTTGGTATTGGTAAACCATTATCAGTTAGTCGGTTTCATCGCGTAATCTATCTGAGAAGTCCTATTTCAGTTGTTTTATAGTGAAAATCGTGACTGGTGAGATGTTTTCTTATATAACTATTATGAGTTAGTATACCACACCGCGTTTTTATATTAATATTATAAAATATATAAAGGTAAATAAAAATTTATATTTAGGATGTGTTAGGGTAATACTGGTTTGAGAGACCGGTTTAGGCGTAATTCCGTTATTTTGAAATTACGGCTAAACCCGACAACATTTCCTAAAGCCGATAATACAGCTTGAAGTACTACTTTTATGTACCAGTTTGAGTTATAGTTAATCAGTAATCTTGGCATCGGGATTACCACCTGATCCGGTGTTACCCCAACGCTAACCACTCACTATATAAATACAGAAAAATAGCGCTCATTATTTTGAGACATACGATGTTAGTCCTAGAAAGGCAATCAATTAGCATTCTTCTTCAAAACAGAAAAATGTTTTCACAATACTTGGCAATAATCGACAATGCTTACATATTTTTAACCGACTTCAAAAAAAAGGAGGAGGTTATCAATTCGACGTGAATTTTTTTTTTTTTTTTGTATGTTTGTTACCTCAGAACTCGCTCATTTATGAACCGATTTGGAAAATTCTTTTTTTATTCGAAAGAATTTCTCTCCAGATTGGTCCCATAAATTTTTTTTCAAGATCGCTTCGGTAGTTTGGTTTTAAAATTAAAAACTACAATAATTATGTCGTCCAAGAAAACGAAATCGCGAATTTAGCTTTCCTGTGAAGTATTTAGTTATGTTTTTGCATTGAGTTTGGTTGCCTGTACTTCTCACATACTTATACATATAGCATAAAATCTTTTCACCGTGTCAGGGGTAGGCAGAGGCGTAACATTTCATCGCGATAGTCGTACTGTGTGTGAAACATATCAGTTGTGTTTTTGGGTTGGGTTTAATTGACTGTACTTCTTACATACATACATATATGTATATAGCATCACACTTTTTCCCTTTTTAGGGTAGGCAGCGATGTAACACCACAGCGGAATAGTTATAGTATGATCGAAATATATCAGTTATGTTTTTGCGTTAGGTTTGCTTGAATCTACTTTTTACATACATATATATAGCATCACACCTTTTCCCCTTTTCAGGGGTAGGCAGAGGTGTTACACCACAGCGCGATAGTTGTACTGTGAGCCAAATATATCAGTTGTATTTTTGCGTTAGGTTTCCTCGAATTTACTTCTTACATAAATATATATAGCATCTCACCTTTTCCCCGTGTCAGGGGTAGGCAGAGGCGTATAATTTCATCGCGATAGTCGTACTGCGTGCGAAACACATTAGTTGTGTTTTTACGTTGGGTTTAGTTGACCCCACTTTTTACATACATACATATATGTAGCATCACAACTTTTACCCTTTTCAGGGGTAGGCAGAGGTATTACACCACAGCGCGATAGTTGTACTGTGAGCCAAATATATCAGTTGTGTTTTTGCGTTGGGTTTAGTTGACTCTACTTCTTACATACATACATATATATAGCATCACGCCTTTTCCCCTTTTCAGGGGTAGGCAGAGGTGTAACACCACAGCGCGCTAGTTGTACTGTGAGCCAAATATATCAGTTGTGTTTTTGCGTTAGGTTTGCTTGAATCTACTTCTTACATACATATATATAGCATCACGCCTTTTCCCCTTTTCAGGGGTAGGCAGAGGTGTAACATTTTAGCGCGATAGTCGTACTGCGAGCGAAACACATTAGTTGTGTTTTGCGTTGGGTTTAGTTGACTCTACTTCTTACATACATACATATATATAGCATCACACCTTTTCAGGGGTAGGCAGAGGTGTAACACCACAGCGCGATAGTTGTACTGTGAGCCAAATAATATCAGTTGTGTTTTTGCGTTAGGTTTGCTTGAATCTACTTCTTACATACATATATATAGCATCACAGCTTTTCCCCTTTTCAGTGGTACTCAGAGGTGTAACTCCTCAGCGCGATAGTCGTATCGTGAGCGAAACACAACTATGCCATTGAGACGGTCTATTTTTTACTAACACAAAAAAGCAAAAGATAGAAGTAATTTTAACAAAAAATTAAACCGCCTTCAAAAACCACTCAAAACCAAAAAATAATTTCACATAACAAGTATATATTGGATACCAATTTTGGAGTCGGTGCCTAATTAAAATTGCTAGTTAAGCTAGATAAATACATTAACGAATATACGAAAACAATGTGCTGCCAGCGTACAAAGTCAGCAAGTCAGATCGTCACTGGAGATAAACACATCGCCGCAGCACAGCAAGTGGAAGCTATTAAGGAAATATTTAAATTTGTGTACTGTACGCTACCCAAATTCTTCCCCTGTTATAAATAGCTGGTCAAATGTGGGTGTATTACACTCCCTGCCTCAAAAAAAGAGGAAATAAAAAGATGAAACACCATACATGTGCTTGGTATTACACCTTTCACTGTGTATGTTGTAGTACACGCAAACCTACTCCTTTTAATTGATTTGAAAGAAATTTAGCTCATAGATGGACTATGCAACAAATATAGCTAACTAGCAATTTTAATTAGGCACCGACTCCAAAATTGGTATCCAATATATACTTGTTATGTGAAATTATTTTTTGGTTTTGAGTGGTTTTTGAAGGCGGTTTAATTTTTTGTTAAAATTATTTTTATGTATAACACTGTTCTGTGTCTATCATGCCAGATAAAACAACTTTTCTAAAAAAACATCAATACTAGCCAACCAATACCTGACAAATCAAACTCTTCATTTGAAAATAATGTCAACGTTCGAGTGGGTCACTGGGGGGTCGCGGGGATCGTGGGGGGTCACGGCACAGCCGTCCGTAACAGCTTTAACTAAATTTATCGGCCGACACGGCTTGTAATTGGCCTTGCGACCAGGAGCGAGGCGTTTGTGTTAATTCCGCATAAGGGCTAATTGGCAATCGCTGGCCTTTTGGCCATGTTGGGCTTTAGTGGACTGTATCGCTTGCGGACATGAAATTAGGGTTTGTGTTGTGGTTTAAAGTGAAATTTGGTTGTTTAAGATCGCTTGTTCGGTTTGTGTTGTTTTGGGTTTGTTGGTGGTAGAATATATTTTATTTCCGCTCGGATAGCGGCCGCCGTGCACAAGTTGTTAAAACCAATAGTGGCCCAAGTAAGTGTGTCGCGTTCCAGGATCAGCCTGTGTACATCGGGTTCCAATTGGCCGGCATAATTATGTCGTGGCCCACGTAAATGTGTCTCGTTTCGGGATCACCCTGTGTACATCCGATTTCAACTGGCCGGCATTATTATATCGACTGCCGAGGGGTAATCATCCCTCGTCAGTCGACATTCTATTGGACTCCACAATCAAGGGCAGAGGGGTCACTTTGCTGTGCCGTACAAAAAAAAAGTAACGGCTAAGACTTCTTAACGAGTAACCTCATCCTTTTGAAGTCGGTAAATACTTATCCTAAGTAAAACTTACTTTATTTCAGTATTTAACATTAGCGTTAACATAAAAGGTCATTATGTTACATCATTAGTTTGATCACGTAGACGGTATCAACTTGCTGACAAATATTACACTATTATAAAATTAAATAAATTTACAGTCGCTTCAGTGATTTCAGCAATCATTTAAATAACATGTATACCAAATTCTAGATTAATTTTTTAAATTAAACTATTTTTCGGAAGCTATCGCGGTTTCAAATATTTTCGTTTTTTCCCGACGTTTCGAAGACTTTGCAGCCTTCATGGTATAAAAAAAAAAGCTATTAAAAAAAATGATTATATGTTCAAATACACACATAGTACACAGGAGCAAGTTACTGGCGTAATGAGTAGCATATGTTAATCTGGGACATGGTCTACCCGCCTATTAAATTCATCCAAATCCTTCAGTGGTTTTTGTATTCACTCTTAAGAAACATCCAAATATTTTCACGAACATAATAAGATAAAAAAGTTTAACAGATTAACATTTCCAAAACAAACTCTCAAATAATATTTCTCAACAATTTTGCGGTTTTAGTAAAAAAATATATAATAGAGCCCGGTTTATCCAGATCAGATCGGCGGCTTACCGCGGCTTTCGCGGAAGCCGGGGAAGCCGTTAGAGCCTACAGCTAAAACGGCCTATTGATTATTTGGTATTGGTAAACCATTATCAGTTAGTCGGTTTCATCGCGTAATCTATCTGAGAAGTCCTATTTCAGTTGTTTTATAGTGAAAATCGTGACTGGTGAGATGTTTTCTTATATAACTATTATGAGTTAGTATACCACACCGCGTTTTTATATTAATATTATAAAATATATAAAGGTAAATAAAAATTTATATTTAGGATGTGTTAGGGTAATACTGGTTTGAGAGACCGGTTTAGGCGTAATTCCGTTATTTTGAAATTACGGCTAAACCCGACAACATTTCCTAAAGCCGATAATACAGCTTGAAGTACTACTTTTATGTACCAGTTTGAGTTATAGTTAATCAGTAATCTTGGCATCGGGATTACCACCTGATCCGGTGTTACCCCAACGCTAACCACTCACTATATAAATACAGAAAAATAGCGCTCATTATTTTGAGACATACGATGTTAGTCCTAGAAAGGCAATCAATTAGCATTCTTCTTCAAAACAGAAAAATGTTTTCACAATACTTGGCAATAATCGACAATGCTTACATATTTTTAACCGACTTCAAAAAAAAGGAGGAGGTTATCAATTCGACGTGAATTTTTTTTTTTTTTTTTGTATGTTTGTTACCTCAGAACTCGCTCATTTATGAACCGATTTGGAAAATTCTTTTTTTATTCGAAAGAATTTCTCTCCAGATTGGTCCCATAAATTTTTTTCAAGATCGCTTCGGTAGTTTGGTTTTAAAATTAAAAAAACTACAATAATTATGTCGTCCAAGAAAACGAAATCGCGAATTTAGCTTTCCTGTGAAGTATTTAGTTATGTTTTTGCATTGAGTTTGGTTGCCTGTACTTCTCACATACTTATACATATAGCATAAAATCTTTTCACCGTGTCAGGGGTAGGCAGAGGCGTAACATTTCATCGCGATAGTCGTACTGTGTGTGAAACATATCAGTTGTGTTTTTGGGTTGGGTTTAATTGACTGTACTTCTTACATACATACATATATGTATATAGCATCACACTTTTTCCCTTTTTTAGGGGTAGGCAGCGATGTAACACCACAGCGGAATAGTTATAGTATGATCGAAATATATCAGTTATGTTTTTGCGTTAGGTTTGCTTGAATCTACTTTTTACATACATATATATAGCATCACACCTTTTCCCCTTTTCAGGGGTAGGCAGAGGTGTTACACCACAGCGCGATAGTTGTACTGTGAGCCAAATATATCAGTTGTATTTTTGCGTTAGGTTTCCTCGAATTTACTTCTTACATAAATATATATAGCATCTCACCTTTTCCCCGTGTCAGGGGGTAGGCAGAGGCGTATAATTTCATCGCGATAGTCGTACTGCGTGCGAAACACATTAGTTGTGTTTTTACGTTGGGTTTAGTTGACCCCACTTTTACATACATACATATATGTAGCATCACAACTTTTACCCTTTTCAGGGGTAGGCAGAGGTATTACACCACAGCGCGATAGTTGTACTGTGAGCCAAATATATCAGTTGTGTTTTTGCGTTGGGTTTAGTTGACTCTACTTCTTACATACATACATATATATAGCATCACGCCTTTTTCCCCTTTTCAGGGGTAGGCAGAGGTGTAACACCACAGCGCGCTAGTTGTACTGTGAGCCAAATATATCAGTTGTGTTTTTGCGTTAGGTTTGCTTGAATCTACTTCTTACATACATATATATAGCATCACGCCTTTTCCCCTTTTCAGGGGTAGGCAGAGGTGTAACATTTTAGCGCGATAGTCGTACTGCGAGCGAAACACATTAGTTGTGTTTTTGCGTTGGGTTTAGTTGACTCTACTTCTTACATACATACATATATATAGCATCACACCTTTTCAGGGGTAGGCAGAGGTGTAACACCACAGCGCGATAGTTGTACTGTGAGCCAAATAATATCAGTTGTGTTTTTGCGTTAGGTTTGCTTGAATCTACTTCTTACATACATATATATAGCATCACAGCTTTTCCCTTTTCGGTGGTACTCAGAGGTGTAACTCCTCAGCGCGATAGTCGTATCGTGAGCGAAACACAACTATGCCATTGAGACGGTCTATTTTTACTAACACAAAAAGCAAAAGATAGAAGTAATTTTAACAAAAATTAAACCGCCTTCAAAACCACTCAAAACCAAAAATAATTTCACATAACAAGTATATATTGGATACCAATTTTGGAGTCGGTGCCTAATTAAAATTGCTAGTTAAGCTAGATAAATACATTAACGAATATACGAAAACAATGTGCTGCCAGCGTACAAAGTCAGCAAGTCAGATCGTCACTGGAGATAAACACATCGCCGCAGCACAGCAAGTGGAAGCTATTAAGGAAATATTTAAATTTGTGTACTGTACGCTACCCAAATTCTTCCCCTGTTATAAATAGCTGGTCAAATGTGGGTGTATTACACTCCCTGCCTCAAAAAAAGAGGAAATAAAAGATGAAACACCATACATGTGCTTGGTATTACACCTTTCACTGTGTATGTTGTAGTACACGCAAACCTACTCCTTTTAATTGATTTGAAAGAAATTTAGCTCATAGATGGACTATGCAACAAATATAGCTAACTAGCAATTTTAATTAGGCACCGACTCCAAAATTGGTATCCAATATATACTTGTTATGTGAAATTATTTTTGGTTTTGAGTGGTTTTGAAGGCGGTTTAATTTTTGTTAAAATTATTTTTATGTATAACACTGTTCTGTGTCTATCATGCCAGATAAAACAACTTTTCTAAAAACATCAATACTAGCCAACCAATACCTGACAAATCAAACTCTTCATTTGAAAATAATGTCAACGTTCGAGTGGGTCACTGGGGGGTCGCGGGGATCGTGGGGGGTCACGGCACAGCCGTCCGTAACAGCTTTAACTAAATTTATCGGCCGACACGGCTTGTAATTGGCCTTGCGACCAGGAGCGAGGCGTTTGTGTTAATTCCGCATAAGGGCTAATTGGCAATCGCTGGCCTTTTGGCCATGTTGGGCTTTAGTGGACTGTATCGCTTGCGGACATGAAATTAGGGTTTGTGTTGTGGTTTAAAGTGAAATTTGGTTGTTTAAGATCGCTTGTTCGGTTTGTGTTGTTTTGGGTTTGTTGGTGGTAGAATATATTTTATTTCCGCTCGGATAGCGGCCGCCGTGCACAAGTTGTTAAAACCAATAGTGGCCCAAGTAAGTGTGTCGCGTTCCAGGATCAGCCTGTGTACATCGGGTTCCAATTGGCCGGCATAATTATGTCGTGGCCCACGTAAATGTGTCTCGTTTCGGGATCACCCTGTGTACATCCGATTTCAACTGGCCGGCATTATTATATCGACTGCCGAGGGGTAATCATCCCTCGTCAGTCGACATTCTATTGGACTCCACAATCAAGGGCAGAGGGGTCACTTTGCTGTGCCGTACAAAAAGTAACGGCTAAGACTTCTTAACGAGTAACCTCATCCTTTTGAAGTCGGTAAATACTTATCCTAAGTAAAACTTACTTTATTTCAGTATTTAACATTAGCGTTAACATAAAAGGTCATTATGTTACATCATTAGTTTGATCACGTAGACGGTATCAACTTGCTGACAAATATTACACTATTATAAAATTAAATAAATTTACAGTCGCTTCAGTGATTTCAGCAATCATTTAAATAACATGTATACCAAATTCTAGATTAATTTTTTAAATTAAACTATTTTTCGGAAGCTATCGCGGTTTCAAATATTTTCGTTTTTTCCCGACGTTTCGAAGACTTTGCAGCCTTCATGGTCATGGGGGGGACTGAGGTGTTGTTCATCCGCAAAGTCAAAGTTACAATATCTACTTTGACTTTGCGGATTAATTTTAATGTCTAACATTGGCGTAAACATAAGAAGATTTTTAATATATTTTTTTAAGTGGAGGCCACGAACTGGCAAGGAAGCGTCCTACGTCCACCCATGAGGTGGACAGATGACCTCATTAAAGTCGCAGGAGGTCGTTGGATGCCGGCCACTTACGTTAGCTCGTTCTGGAAATCTTTGGAGGCCCATGTTCAGCAGTTGACATTCAGCGGCTGATGATGATGATTGTTTGTGTTAATCCAAAAAGGTACACAGTATAGTAAACAGTACTACAAAAAGGCTTTACACACGAGAGAATTACAAAAAACACAAAACATACTATATTTAATAGGATCGACAAACAGCATTAAATCAGTAGTATGACGGCATCCACTATCATTATATACAAAGATTTATAGCGTAGGCAATATCTAGGTGTAATGTGCCTCAATAACAGGCTTGTCGGGTAATCTCGTAATTTTATGAACGGCTGGCTTAATCAACAGAAAATACTACGTGACGCAGGCAAACTAAAATTGATTTTTAATTTCTTTGGTATGCATGTTTAGGACTCTGTAAATAGCTGGATGCATTTAAGTGTTAATATAGTTTGAGAAATGAAATACAATAAAAATAAATTATTCCAGCTAGCCAGCAATGTTTTATGAAATATTGAGCATAAAAACTATTATTTTTTTTCGTATATTTGATATTGTTAAATAAAATTGCGTTTTTTTTAAACTCATCCGAGTCAATGAACTTCAAATACAATATTCTTTATAATAATAATTGATAAGTTTCGCGATGTGTACATGTATGTATACATAGACTTAAATGACACTAGCTTTTGCTCACAGCTTCGTCGCCGTGATAGTTTTTCCGGGATAATATGTAGCTTCATTGATTCCCAGAGTCTTTCTATCTCATATAAAGTTTTATCGAAGTCCGTTCGGTAGCTTTTTAGAAATGCAGTGGGTGACTTTGTTTTAAAATATTTAAGGATTGACCACATAAATAGACCAAGTCCAAAAGTAAAGGAATCCTTAATTCTGGAAAAATATAAACAGTTTTATTCGACGAACTATCACACAAGCAGAGTTGCGACCAAACCCATCTCTACTACTACTCTTATAATATCGATTAATTAAGTATATACAAATATCTAAACTCTTTGAACCCGCTTAACGAATTCATCAAAAGCAGTTATGACATTCGGGAATCCCAATAATTCCAAAACGTTCGCGGTTCGTCTGTTTTAATCAAGTAAATCGTCTTTATTTGAAGCGCCTGGAACGCCGCGAATTTTGGACCCGAGTGACATAATTTTAAATTGTACCACTGATTTTGTAATTGTGCAATGGAGCAGTGAACTGTGAAATGGATGGTCGCGGGTTCGAATCTATTTGTGTATGTCAATTAAGGAGATGTTAAGTTTGCTTTTGTAAGCGGCGATAGCCTAGTTGGGTGTTGAACGGACTGCCGAGATGAATGTCCGCTCTTTCAAATCTAAAGGGCACACACCTCTGATTTTTCTAAATAATTATATGTGTATTCTTTGTGAATGATCGCTTGTTTAAACGGTGAAGGAAAACATCGTGAGGAACCTGCATACATGAGAAATTCTCTATAGGAATTTTGAGGGTGTGTGAAGTGTACCAATCCGCACTAGGTCAGCGTGATGGACTAAGGCCTAATCCCTCTCAGTAGTAGAGGAAACCCGTGCCCAACAGTGGGACAGTATATAATACAGGGCTGATATTATTATTATTTATGTATTATTAAGTTTGGTTTTAGAACTCAGTTATTAACAGCTACTAATCCAAATCTATACTATTACATAAAGCTGAAGAGGTTTTTTGTTCGTTTGAAACGCGCTAATATCAGGAACTACTGTTTCGTACTGAATTTTTTTAGTGTTGGATAGCCCATTTATTGACGAACGCTATACGTCATGCTATGACCAATAGGAGCGGAGCATTGGTTATTTTTTTTGCAAAACCAAAAAAAATATTCCTTTTTAGGGCTGCTGTTGCGGGCACTACGTAAATGGTTACAGTTACACAATAATCATGTATGACGGAACTTTTCCTCTTTAAAAGTTTTCAAAAATATATTTTAAAACAAACTACATCCAGCGGCCACCGCACAAAAGGTGTTAAAACTCACCATAGTGGCTCACGTAAGTGTCTCGCGTTCCGGGATCAGCCTGTGTATATCCGGCTCCAACAGGTCGGCATAATTGTGTCGACTGCCGAGGGGCAATCATCTTGTCAGTCGACATTCTATTGTCACTTTGACGTGCCTGCATTAAAAAAATATTTCAGACAATATTTCTTCCTATCGCAATCACAGTTCATTCCCAGGTGAGTAATCACTAAAGCAATAATCACAAGATTGCGTTTACGAGAACGCGTTAAGCTGTCGGCCGTAGTGAATTGTGGCACTCGTAAAGCCATAAACGGAGGGCTCAAATTGGCTTGAAAATGTAATTATTTTTATTTGAAAATTGCTACCTACATGGTCTCTATTGTAAAACTGTGTGAAGTTTTATTGATTTTTATGGTACACCAACAGCATATATATGTTACAATATATGTGAAATAAACTGGTGGTAGGACATATATGAGAGTCCGCCTGGATAGGTACCACCGCAATGTCTATTTCTGCCGCCAAGCAGCAGTGTAGTCACTGTTGTGTTCCGGTTTGAAGGACATTGTAGCCAGTGTAACTACTGGACATAATAAGACTTGCACTTCATGTCTCAGGAGCGCAGTAATAAATAAGGAATACTAAATAATACTTTGTAATTGAAGATGTTTGATAGTATTTCTACTGTTCATTAGCGGTCGTATCGCTTATCATCGGGCGAACGGCAAGTTTGTCTCGTTGTTCAAAGCAATAAAAAAATAAGACATTGCAATCGTCAGTGGATGATATAATAATTATATATCAACAGTTATATCTAAAGTAGCGACCCTCCCGGCTTCGCCCGGGTGCAATGCCGACTTATTTAATGGATGTTATTATTATACATACAAACCTTCCTCTTGAATCACTCTATCTATTAAAACGCATCAAAATCCGTCGCGTAGTTTTAAAGATTTAAGCACACATAGGGACAGAAAGCGACTTTGTTTTATACTATGTAGTGATTACAGGTTAAGAAGTGTAATCAAAAAACAAGAAAATAATTACAAACACAAATTAAAATACAAACTAATTTAAATTTAATTATTTATAAGGATGACAATACAGTGGCGAAAGGTCCGTATAGCCTTTCCTGCCGGCTTCCCTTTCGTAATTTATGTAATCTAATTATCATTAGAACGATTTGCAAATGCATATTAGTACCTATATGGAGTCGTGTTACCTTTCAGAAATGTCACCCCTCGCCCCTGCTATCTGGAAATTGCCGAGACGAATATCTGCAAATCTCAAGGGCACACACCGCTGACATTTCTAAAAAGTTATATGTGTATTTGTGAATTATCGCTTGCTTTAACGGTGAAGGAAAACATCGTGAGGAAAACTGCAATTACTTGATAAATTCTCTATAGGAATTTTGAGGGTGTGTGTAATCTACCAATTCGCACTCGGCCAGCGTGGTATAAGGCCTAATCTACTAAAATTACTATCAGCCACAATGAGGTCACTTTGCTCGTATAAAATTCTTGTACCCAATTACCCAAGGTAACCTATAACCCAATACTAGCGTAAAGGTCCAATATAAAATTTAAATTCATTACAACGCGGAAAGGCGCGCCCTTCCACGTCACATGATACACGCACAAAGAGAATTCGTTACAAACAAAGCTTTGTTTGAACCTTAGCCTTTAAGACGGAATGCACGCTAAGTAAATACTCGCATGATGTATCAGGTAGATCAGTTTATAGAATTGTGGTTAGCTATATAAATGTGGAATATATTGATAAGCTATAAACGTAATTGGTAGCGTTTTAAATTACATCAATTTTATCAGTTTGTTTCTTCAAATGCTTATAGTGCTATTTTTAAGGTAAATTTCAGTTAATCGCTTTTTAGTTTTTGGCTTCATTTAGGCAGTATATTTAGCATTTTGTAGTCTGAGATGCAAAGAATAAAAAATAATCAGCCTGTATTTATTGTTACTATTTTAAAATAAAAAATATAACCTAATTTAAAATTTCAAAATAAACTGCGATACATACCTAAAAAAAAAAATTTAATAAAAAAATATTCTATTCCAAATTCAAAAAATATATCTAAAAACCAAGTCGATAACAAATTCCCGTATTTAAAGACATTCTGTTCCAAATTCAAAAACCCAATCTTACCTGAAAACGTGTCGATGAAATTCTTTAATCACGCGATGTTCGCTCTTTTCTTATCATTGGATTAATGAGCACATAAATCTACCACTGATTAGAACAGACACGAACATGCCAAGGCCGAGGAGAATATTTTCTATTGTAGATGATCATTAATATTATTCTTTCATTAATCTAATAGATGTATTTGACACGTTACCAAAATTTGAGGTATTATTTCTCTTAGTATTGTGTATTTAGTGATATACCATATTTGGCTTAGAATTGTTTAATTTACAGATAAGCAAAAAGGCTATAAAGCTTTACGATTCAATTTGTTTTCGTTCGAAAAGTTCATTTACTGGATTTGTCAAAATACTGTTTCTTATTTAATTTATTTGCGATTAAATCCATTAAAATAGGTTAAAGTCATAAATATAGCCTGTCGTTAAGCCTAAGGAAAATTTTAAAATTAAACTATTTTTTGGATTTTGTCGCGGTTTTTATACTTTAATTTTGTCCCGACGTTTCGAAGACTGCAGCCTTCGTGGTCACGGAGGAGGAGGGGGGGCACTGTGGCGTTTTTCTTTACCGTTAAAGCAAGGAATAATTTACAAAGAAAACATACATACCTAAAAAATTTAGAAGGTTTGATATTTGAATCTGCGGACATTCGTGTCGGCAGTCCGCTCCAATCACAACTAGGTTATCGCGGCTTTGAAGTAAATTATAATCTGACTGAATATAAATGTCAAACGATTATTCTATTTTGTTCAAAATCAATGCACAAAATTAATTTAGACTTTCTATTGTCTTTTGTAAGGTCGATTTGTATTGTTTATCTCACGGCGCTAAATGAGCTCCGAGTGAGAAATCCCAATTAAAATCACAGCATCTCAATAGACATTCATCTCTGTCGCATTATTGCTGGATAAATACGTAGGGTTGCCAGTTTTTCGTAAATATAATTTCGTAGATTAAGATCAAAGATGAGCAAATGCTAAAAAAAACTTTTATTTTTCATCTTTATTTCAGAACTTTCTTCTTATGGTACAATTATGTTGTTCCATACGTATTCTCTAATCGGTACTTTACCATCATACTCTTAAAATACTATTTTATTCAAACTCCAGCCCCCTCTAACGTAGGAGCAGACATTATTAATATCCCTTATTTTATAAGATAGAATATTAAATATTTTAAACAAGATTATTGACAACCCTATGCCACTATTTTTCTTTCCAGTTCCGTATTCGAACCGCGCTCTCTGAAGTTTCGAAAGTTCGAAAGAACAGAGTTATAGAACCGAATATTCTCTCCGTGCTGCTTGTGTTGTCGAGCATTGTGAGTCTATATAATTACTTGTTTCGTTTTCGTGATTATTTTACCGCGTACCATTGTCTGCAGAAATATGGCCATGAATGGGATGTTTCAGGTTTTATCTTATGTTATATGTATTTTGAAATGTTCTTGTTTATTGTTGGAAAGCGTTGTATTGGATATATATGTGTTTCTACGGCAATATACTTAGTATTATAATAGATACAAGAGTGTCGCCAGCCGATGGCCCAGGGGATGAGAAAAGTATGAATTACAGGTAGAGTCGAGAGCACATGTTCCTCCCTCACTCCGCCTCTCCCGCTTTAACAATATCTTATAGCAGAGCCTAATTAAGCGTACGGAATATTAGGAATAAAATTGGTGAATTCTTTCTAGTTTCGACGTACGGTCATGATCGATCAAGCAAATGAAGTAAAAGACTTAGGACTTGGGTTTCTTTACATTTGGCAAATTTATATAAACTCTAGGGGCAGCTGCCCTCGCTTGACGACGCCCTTGAATAGATAATCTATACTTATTTATAAAGCTGATAAGGTTTTTGTTTGAACACGCAATTTTGAAACTACTAAACCGATTTTCATTTTTTCACTAATGGGAAGCTTAATTATTTTGAGTGCTATAGGTTACTTTTTAACTTGGAAAATATTTATCCCGAAGTTTTCACGTGGGCGAAGCTGCAAGCAAAAGTTGATAACAGATAATTTTAATAATAATATTAATTCATTGTAAAACCAACAAAACATAAAATACAATAAACAGCTCTTAAAAAGTCTTTTAATTAATTACGATTTTTCAACTGATCTTATCGTATTTACTCTTTCAATCAATGGCGAAGGGTGAACATTTTCAAAAGGTAACCCGAGAAAAAGTCCTTAGTTAACGTATCGTGGCCAATTGAACAGAAAAAAAGACACATGTAACTTAAAGGGAAGCCGGTTGGAATTGCGGTATATGGACGCTTTGCCACTCCATTATACAAATGATGAAAACAAAGTGAGTAGGGTCTAACTTAGAAGGTCAAAAGTAAGTTTTAATTAGAATATTTATATCATCGGGTGTAAAAGTTATAATGTTATGCTAACTTGCCTAACTTAAATTGCATGATTACAAGGCAAAATTAATTAATCTACAGAAAATATTTCAAGAAATCTTCCGTAAAATTCAAATAACAGATAATTCTATTAGTAATAATACTTTGTATACGGAACTCTGAAAAAGGAAACCGCACAAAGCGTGCGGATATTCTCTGCATATTTTATCCAAAAGCTATCAACGAAAGCTCAGGCAGAACATCTGGGGTCATGTAAATAGCCACCTGGGACACTGAACCCTTTCCGGCCGATGTATTTTATGGCACCACAGCTTAATGTAAAGCTCGGATTTCCGAACTTTTGGTGTGAAAAATATTTTTGCGATGATATTTTTTGTGTGGCGCAGTTGCCAATGAGTCGTCTGCCAAAACAGAGGATGCGGGGTCGAATTCGATTTTGAGATAAATTTTTGTGAAAAAATTAAATCGATTGTTGATTGTAATTCGTAGTTTCTTTAGATTCAAAACAATTTTTTGATGGGTAAAGAAACTTGTTGAATATGGATTAATTATTGTCTGAATTATTTCAGTTAATTATATTATGTTTACTCATAATAGTCACGTTTCTTCTTGACAGAATTGTTACTGTTAGTAAAGTAAGTACATAATATATTTTATTCCTGGCACAAAACCACAGCGTTTTGAGAACCGATCTAAAAATACATCACGTCCCAAGAAGCTGCGGTAATGCTCTTACAGCAAAACGAGTGTTTTGATTTGTAGCCACGCTCCGAGGTTCCCTCAAAATGGCGCCATTCTTGACCTTTTTAGGTTTTTATATTTAAAAAACACAGTCTAAAAATACAAAGCAATTTATCACTAAGGATTTTATCATTACTTTTTCTCACAGCTACAAATTCTAGTTGCTACGTAAATTCGTAGCAACTACGATATTTGCTACGCTCCGTAGCCGTAGCGAATTGCTACGTGAATAAGCTACGCCATATTCATTGGCAGTTTGAGTTATCTATGAATGTGAATTTTGACGTCGAGTTTCAATCTATTTTATGGTTGCAATATTAGTGCTTTATAATTTGGGCATTCCATATATCGGTTATTGTATAAATTATTTCTAGGTATTACGAGAATTACTAGGTATTAACGTTCAATGTTGTGAGAGATGGGCATTGCCATGTACCAGTGGCGTAGAGTCCATATAACTCGATTCCTACCGGCTTCCCTTTCATTATCTATGTAAAATTTAATAATAATTAGAACGATTAGTAGACCCCGTTTATGCATTTTAGTACCTATATGTTGTGTCGGGTTAGTCATTGGTAATTGTCAGTGCTTAATGGTCATTTTTTGGAGAGCCATGTGGTCTACTTTTCACCCAGCAAAGTGACATATCTTGCCTCTGATAATTTGTGTATTTAAAATATAATATCAATTAATAAGTCGATGCCCTTGATCCCGCCTTAACTACATTTACCCCGGATAAACTTAACAAGGAATTATAACATAGTTTCATTTTAATAAGGTACTACTTCGAAACATATAAATGAGCTCTTACGCTATACAAAAAATAAAAAAGATACGTCCACACTAAACGCCGTTTATAGTATAAACTGTGGCAAGAGTCTTGATATCACGAGAGCGCCTTGTGGGTGGGCTCATGTCGAGCGATGCTGCCACATGCAGACAGATACCGACGAATGAAAGGGCTCCGAGCGTCGGCAAACAGTCATAAAGGGGTACGATTGAGTGCCCGGTTAAAGCGAGTGATTTGCTGTGTAACTATATTTTGAATTTGGAATGTTCCTTTTTAAATCTTGTGTTTTCTGTTATGGAGGCATGGTTTATATTTG
>NW_023592956.1:0-10184 GCF_014839805.1 Manduca sexta
ACGCACACGCACACGCACACGCACACGCACACGCACACGCACACGCACACGCACACGCACACGCACACGCACACGCATACGCACACGCACACGCACACGCACACGCACACGCACACGCACACGCACACGCACACGCACACGCACACGTACACGCACACGCACACGCACACGCACACGCACACGCACACGCACACGCACACGCACACGCACACGCACACGCACACGCACACGCACACCCACACGCACACGCACACAGTTTGTACCTACATCACAAAATCAGTACATGTTTGATTAAAGAAACAGGAAAACAAAACAAAACTAAAATTATAAAAAAAGAACAAAAAGATGAACATGTGAAAACTGTTTCATATATATCTATGATAAATTATGATTTTTATAATAAAACTAGTCGACCCGATGTCTATCGGGTCGACTAGTTATAGTCGACTGTTTGATTTATAGTTAAGACGGGACAACGTCTGTTGTCCCGTCATAACTATAAATTTGCAGCGCGAATTCTGTCAATCGCTGAAATTAACTTTACTTATATTTTCTAACGTTCCGCTCAACTTCTTTAATTTTTTTTTTCGTAAGATCCTTCTCCTGATAATAACAAACACAACAAAAAAAAATAGTGAAATCGGTCCAGCCGTTCACGCGTGAAGGCGTGACAAAGGGAAATAGGGATTTATTTTTATATATATAGATTAAAACAAATTTATTTTGAATCCAATGTAGTCTTTAAAAAATATTATTTTAAATGTTTTGTCCACTAATGTTGAATGCAGTAACTGTAGCTTGGCAGCTTATCTATTAGTAGCGCAGCAAGCAATAAGCCTCTAAATCTACTTCACCGGTTTTTCTTCGGATTGGACTGCACAGGAGTCGGTGATAAGTCGCTTCTGTATCTATGGGAGTTTCATTTATATTAAACGTTAATTATGTAATATATCGATGAGCATCTGTAATGGATTAAAAAAATGAAATATTTTATTCCAAAAACGATTATTCCCAACATTATTATTTCAATTACTTGCCAATGCTATGAGAAAAACCCACATAATCTCAACCGAGCTCAGGAATCCCTGGTAAATAGCTCACAACAACAAGAAGCTTTTTTACTCGAGTAAAAAATTATTGCTTTAAATTATTTTACTACTAGCTTCCGCCCGCAGCTTCGCCCGCGTGGATATCGGACTTCTAAAATGGAGCCGGTCGCGAACGTTCGAGAATGTTCGTTTTACGAAGCTAATCGCTAGGTGATTCGCTAGCCTCTAGGTGCCAAGCAAGCCGCCTGCCTGTGCGTTCGCAACCTTATATATATACAAAAATAATCCTTATAGCATGATTCAGTATTCACGCATGATGGCTTATTATTAGCGTATTTCATGTATAACTTTGGTGTTACTATACCGATTTCTATGATTCTTTTTTATGGAATATTTAATAATGTTAACTTTTTTAATTAGGGGTGACTGAGAGTGTTATAAACGTAAAAGTAGATAAATATAATGAGAAAGCTTCAAACTGCTAAGCTATCGGGAGTTACACGTGTTATTGTGAGTCAACCATAAAAAATAGACATATGCTGTCGTGGGATATTTTTTACATAATTTTAAGGAGAACATTTCCGTCATACATGATTACTGTGTAGCTTTAACCATTAAGGTTGCACACGCGACGGAGGCTTAAAAAATGCAGTAACTTCTCCCGTTTTCCCAACATTTCCCTTCACTGCTCTGCTCCTATTAATTTTAGCGTGATGAAAAGTATACTATAACCAGCACAGGAGTATGACAAATAATTGTACCAAGTTTCGTTAAAATCCGTCGAGTAGTTTTTGTTTCTATAACGGTTATACAGACAGACAGACAGACAGACAAAAATTTTACTAATTGCATTTTTGGCATCAGTATCGATCCCTAATCACCCCCTGATAGTTATTTTGGAAATATATTTCATGTACAGAATTGACCTCTCTACAGATTTATTATAAGTATAGATAGAAGAAGATATAGATAGAAGATATAGAAGATAGAAGATTATTAAAATGATTTACGCGAATTTTTAGACATTAGAATACATTTAAATTATTTAGTAAGCGGCGCCATTACACAGTGACAATAAAAATATTTAACTCACAGTCAAAAACAATTTCTAGTTGTACAATTTTCGCTCGGGACGTGAGTGCTTTTGCCACCTGTCACTGAGACTTAAAATATTCAATCCAAGCGGCTGTAACGTGAAAGGCATCAAGAAATACTTTAGAAATAACTGTTGCGCGATAACTAAACATTATAAGTTAAATACCCGGCAGCTTTATGAGCATTTTGAAGAGAGAGAAGAGGATGAATAAGAGAGGCGTGAGTAAAACATATAAAAATTAATCTCTATTTCGCTTGGTCATCGCATCACGCGTGAATGGATTGAACAATTTCACTGTCTCTTCTTTGTTGTGTTAATTACTATCAGAAATTTTTTATGAAAGAAAAAATTAAGGAAGTCGAGCGAAACATTTAATGACAATGTTAAATTTACATAACTGTCGATTCTTTGACATAGCTGTCAACAATTGAAAGAATGTGCGCTGCAAATTTATTGTTAATACAGGACAAAGTCTGTCGGGTCAGCTAGTATTCTTATAAAAGTTACTGCTATGTAGAAAGAGACAGAACAATCGTGTAGGCAATGGCTATCTCTTTTCTGTAGATCGCTATTGTAGACTCTCTCTATGTCTTTTGGCTGGACTACGGTTGCATCTCTTTCTGACTTTTCTAAATAACAGGTTTCTTATATTTTTATGTATTAAAAATTGTATTCATTTAGGAAAACAAGCAACGAGCCGTGTCTCTCGTATTGAAACCACAAATCAGTGGTAAAAAATTATTAATATTAAGTCCCGAATAATCAAAGTTTTTTTCGCTTCAGAATGAAATATCCCAAAAATCTTCATTCCAGATATAGAATTTAGGTTCCCGCGAATAAAGATAACAGTGGCTTACGTTTGAGTAATTTGTAAAATTTCTGGAATTTCATCGGTCCCTCGGGACTAATACAAAATATTGACGACGCTGTTCTAAAAATAAACTTTTGCTACGAGTAAGGAAAATCCGATGTTTTTGAACATAACCTTTGACATTGAAAGGGTTGTCAGAAATGTTTATAGTGGCCGCTTAGCAAAGACATTTAACTATATAGTTATTTATTAACACTATACAGAGAAGTATATAGGCGTACTTAATGCCAAAGGCATTTTCTACCAGTCGTACTAAAGGTGGTGCAGAGATAAACGAGGTAGGTGCATCTGTAAATGGTGAAATAAATGTAGATATATGTTTATATATAGTTAGTAGTTATAGACTGGATATCATGGGCCCAATTTTTGCTCCAAAAGTCGTTACCAATTGGTAATAAGCCGCTGCCTTATTTGAAAGGTCCGTATGACAAGATGTCATAGCGTCCTTAGATATTAATACAAAATAATATATTATTTACAGAAAATATGGTAATATTTGCATTATAAACGTGCAAATCATGATATGATGACTGCCTCGGTGGCGTAGTTGTATTGCATGTCCGGTACAATAGCGCTCTGAGGTCCTGGGTTCGAATCCCGGGTCGGGCAAAGTGATATTTGGGTTTTTCTGCTCAGTATCAGCCCGGAGTCTGGCATTTGTGCCCGATATGGCGATAGGCTCGCCCCCTATCACATCATGGGACGGAACATACTTGGCGAAAAGTGGGTGCCCTAGTTGCACCTCTGCATACCCCTTCAGGGATAAATGCGTGATGTTATGTTGTTGAAATCATGATATAAGGAAAAAATAATATGAAGTATTATACATTGACGCAAAATTGCACAAAATTTTTGCATGACAATCTTCCCAATGTCCGCTCTACATAATCTTAGAATTATTTGCCGCTAAGCGACGGAAAAGGAATATAATTTGAATGTAATTTGCTCATTGATTAAAGACAACACAAATTTTAATAAAAAAAATAATCTCCAGTGGCCAAGGCTCCATACAACCCGATTCCCACCGACTTCCTTTTAGGTTTATTTACATTTATCTTAGTTTTGTTTTCTGTTAAATTGGCGGTGATATATTAACTAAGGCAATTTTTTCGACTCGTGTTACTTTTTGAAAAATTTCAACCTACACCACTGATAATCTCAATTCTAAAGGAAAATAAGTGATTTTGAGAGTGGACTCGCCAACCTTACTCTACATTTGCTAACTCTTGAGAGACTGCATCGAGCCACGTTTCGACTCTTCACATTGAATTTCTGGCAACTGCTTAGCAATGTAACTCTTCACCGGCTGTCGCCTTGCCTAATTATGCTCTGCTTGAGAATTCGTCTGATAGTGCTATTTGTTTGCTGTCGTGGTTTTTTGATTTAGTCGAGTTAAAGAAGTCTCTCGGCTTATAACTACTAGGAGTCATCAGTACAATAAATTCTACAAATATATTTATCTTTACATAATTATTTTTACTTAGCATAGATATAAGTAAACATTCTTCTCTTCTTGTGTCTTCTATAAAAGGTTAGATTAGCCAAGTAACTCCACTACACCTGATAATAAGTGGAATAGGGTCCATATAGAGTGTCAACTGAGGAGAAATGATTACCCATTAGTATGGAAGCCATCATCACCAGTCGATACAATTATGCCGGCCTTGTCATTATATTATACTGCGCAGAAGGTATTAAGCTGCTACTAACGGTGATAAACATTGAAAAAAGAGACTACGCAAACGGTCCTTAGATGCATTTTTATCCCGTAATTTCTCAGCAATGAACGTCTGCGCAGCGCTTTAATTCCACAAATTACAAGAACAAGTCTTAAAAAGCAATTACGTGAGCCAAGAGAGCATAATTGGCACACCACAATGCTACTGTCAATTTATGTCACCCCAAGTAAACATCCAACGCAAACTGCTACATGTAACCAAACTTCGTTAATTGTTTAAGAAAGTTACACTATTTGTAATTTAATTTGATGATAAATCTAAAACTTTTATTACTTCCGCCATGTTTAAACACGCATTGGAGTATACTTGTTGATACTTTGTTCGTTGTTTGTTTTCTAAATATTAGTAGGCGGCGTATATTATTGTATAATTTTATCTAGTTTTTTACTATACTTATAATAATAAATAATATCAACCCTGTATTATATATCTGTCCCACTGCTAGACACAACCCTCCTCTAGTACTGAGAGGGATTAGACCTTAGTCTACCACACTGGCCTAGTGCAGATTGGTAGACTTCACACACCCTCAAAATTCTTATAGAACTCAGGTATGCAGGTTTCCTCACGATGTTGTCCTTCACCATTAAAACAAGCGACAATTGACAAAGAATACAAACATAATTTTATAAAAGTCAGAAGTGAGTGCCCTTGGGATTTGAAGCTGCGGACATTCGTCTCGGCAGTCCGTTCCACACCCAACTAGGCTATCGCCGCTTATACTACGTGGTATCTTTACCAACCGTTAAAAATAAGATACCCACAAAATTGTATTTACAACGTACCGAGACCCTTACAAAAGTAAATATTCACGCAAAACTGGACTCAGCTTTTTTGCAATTTCGTAACTCATAAATATGTAATGTGCCGTTTTTGTAATTCATTTCTCTATTTTTGTAATCAGAAAATTGTTATAGCATATTTTAGGCTAATGTTATTGGTTTCCTTGTTCTAGCTGACATGACTTTTTGAATTGCTGAAGACTTATTACAATATTGAAAATTAAAATATTTGATATTTCAGTTAAAATTTTATGTATGCGCCTAAGAATAAAAGTTAGTTTCCGAAATTAACCTTATAACAAAGATATGCTTTACAGTAAAATATTTTTCATAATATCGCGTTTAATAAAAAAATTACTCAGCTAAAATTTTTTTTTTATTGCTTTGAATGACGGGACGAGCTTTCCATTCGCCTGATGGTAAGCAATACGACCGCTCATAAACAGTAAAAACACCATCCAACACCTTGAATTATAAAGTATTGTTTGGTATTTCACTACGCTCGCCATCCTGAGAAATGAGATGTTAAATCTTATTATGTCCAGTAGTTCCACTGGCTACAATGTCCTTCAAACTGGAACATAACAGTGACTACACACTGCTGATTGACGGCAGAAATAGACATCGCCGTAGTACCTACCCAGGTGGACTCTCACAAGAGACCTACCACCAGTAATGTGAATTTCCAAACAACAGTGTAGATTCCTAGAAAATATTATTTCCATAATATATTTACACAAAAGATAAGTGTTATATCAGACCACGTAATTTCATAAAGCTTACGAATTCCAGGAAATTTCACAAATTAATAACGTTTCCACAAATCTGACACATTAACCAGGCCTTTATATAAATATACTTGGGATTCATGTGGTTTACAGACAAGGTAAGTCAAAGACAGTCTAAGACTCTCTATAATCAACTGGTGATATTTCAAAATTCATAGCATTATGATATATTAATTCATGACTGTATTAAAAATGCAAAGATTTAATGATTAAGGGATTTGATTGATTAATATTATGAATTCATTGTTGAAGTGCTCCAACATCCTTATGTTTCCTTAAACTTTGCTAAATTTTGATATTATTTTTTTCTGTATGTTCAGTTGTAATTGTTCTGTGTTTCCCAAATAATAATAAATAAGTAAGGGTCGGCAGAAGTACGAATCACGAAATTCTAAACAGTTAAGTGTCACAAAACACACTAGCAAGCAAAGCTGATATTAGAATCCAAAACCTCACGTTTCACAGCTGTCGCTAGTAGACCTATAAAATACCTAATCATCAATCCAATTAGAGGTATTAAAACAAATAAACAAAACAAACTGAACATAAAATACAAATTCAACTCGTTTGCGTTCTTTATATGACCTCCACTAATGGAAACTCTGGTCGGTTGCAGCTCTCCGTTAACCGCCAACCACCTTCTACGTTTAAACGAAATTGTTTCTCTAATTGCAGTTTGGTGCAATGTTTTTTCGGATTAATGGCAGTTGGAACTTCAGACAATCGAATGAGTTGAAATATTAATTTGTTACTAAAATAAGTTATAGTTAATGTAATATTATAATAATAATATAATAATATCATAATAATATCAGCCCTGTATAATATACTGTCCGACTACTGGGCACGGGCCTCCTCTACTACTGAGAGGGAATTAGGCCTTAGTCCACCACGCTGGCCTAGTGCGGATTGGTAGACTTCAGACACCCTCGAAATTCCTATAGAGAACTTCTCAGATGTGCAGGTTTCCTCACGATGTTTTCCTTCACTGTTAAAGCGAACGATAATTCACAAAGAATAACACATGATTTTAGAAAAGTCAGAGGTGTGTGACCTTGGGATTTGAACCTGAAGACATTCATCTTCGCAGTCCGTTCCACACCCAACTAGGCTATCGCCGCTGTAATGTACTATTATTAGGATAAAAATATTCTTGTGAGGGTATTTGCCACACTTTTACTGTAACACTGAGCGTTTGATAGGCCGAGGCGGTCATTGGTAGTCGTATCAGTCGGCTTGTGAAAGTATTTCTGTAGTCACTGATATTTCTTTTAATTTTAGTCAAAATTGCTTCAATTCCTAACAATTTAATAAGTATAATATAATAAGTCATAGATAAATTGTCGCCTCGTTATTCAAAATGTACATTATTTATTACATTAACGAACATATAATAAATAGGGTCTTGGGTTGGATTCTGTGCCCGACTATTTTTTATTTATAAAAATGTTTTATGATTTCTTTATGTTATAAATCAACGATATTTGATTAGTTCTTGGTACCTTATTACACATATATCTATCCCTTTTATAGACATAGCAATCCACACCATTCTGTTTTACTAACAATGCTTTAGTAACGTCAATGGCGCTATATTCTGACCACTATTGTGTAATGTAACGACACTGCTATTAGGGAAAGTCGAACTCAACATCGGTCGGTCAATTTCGCTTATATACAGGTGGTTGAAGAAGTAGATAACGTCGTTAAAATAGAATGAACGGCAATGTATTTATAAGATGAAATTTTAATGTCCTTTTCCATTTCAAGTTATTATGACATTTCGTATGTTTTACAATCAATCTGCAACATCGACAATATATGTATTTTTATATATTGCTTTGAATAACCATAGAATGGTCGTAAACGATACGAACGCCCAACACTTTGAATTACGAAGTATTGTTTGGTATTGCACTGTGCTCGTCACCCTAAATCAAGAGATGTTATGTCTTATCATCTCCAGTACTAACACTAGCTACAATGTTCTTTAAACCGAAACACAAGAGTGACTACACACTGCCGCTTGGCGTCAGAAATAGACATTGCAGTGGTACTTACCCAGGCGGACTCTCACATATGGGAACAATAATAAAACTGCTTCCATTTCAAGTGCCGTAAAGTGCTCAAAACTCCCAAAGGAAGACCCTGTCAATGTTATTAAATATGCAACAAATGCCAACAAAAAGCGGTATGCACATAATAAAACGATTCATTCGAACGGGCATAATAGCACGGCGCGCACCAAACGACATAAACCTGGCTTGGGACAGTGGAACAGTCGGTTCGCTTCCACAACGTTTCTAACGGGGCCATCGAAATGGATTGTCCGATGGCGGTTAGATTAGCGATTTTGAGCTTTCTGAATTTAAAATAAAATATAATATTGTAGAAAATTTTAAGATTTTGAACATCAAATATTGTATTGAACGGAAAATGTACAGTGGGACTTTTCTAGGCATTTATACTTCGACCCAATCAGCATTCAGACAAAGTAAAAATTTATTATTAAATAAAATATTATTTATGTTACTAACCTTAGAGTTTAAATTGAATTTTACGCCCACATCTTTCCTAAAAGTTAGAAAGTTCTAAGCTTGCCGATTGAACACAGAACATAAGATAAAAACCTCTCAGTAGTGACTTATTTTGACTCGAATTCCGAGTATACATCCAACAACACAGACCCGTATAATGGCGTCTAGCGTATACTCACTCAAGAGTAGTGTACTAACTTTGCCAGACAAAAACAAACCCTAATTACATGCTCTGAAAGCCAATTCACCTCATAATTATAGCAACATCTTTGCTTACCGGGCACAAATCCAAACATAAACATTAGAAGTATCACATTCATTCACAAATTTACATACAAATAGCCCGCTGGCTTCATGGCTCCAAGCTTATGGCCACGGATACGGTATGCCCCAGCCATGCCACCAGGTATTACGGTTTTATTACTTCCAATTTTATTTTATATCCCTCTCATATTGATCTAGCTGATAAATCTTTCAAATGGTTCAAATTTTTATTTTCTAATGGCGGTTTGATGCACTTCATAATAATTATAGTATAATAAAGCCCTGTATTGTATACTGTCCCACTGCTGGGCCCGGTCCTCCTCTACTGCTGAGAGGGATTAGGCCTTAGTCCACCACGCTGGCCTTGTGCAAATTGGTAGTCTTCACACACCCTCAAAATTCTTATAGCGAACTTCTTAGGTTTCCTCACGATATTTTCCTTCATCGTTAAAGCAAGCGATAATTACACAAAGAATACACACGTAATGTTAGAAACCAGGTGAGTGTCTTTGAGATTTGAACTTGCGGACATTCGTCCAGGCAGCCCGTTTCCATACGGTTCACGGTAAAGGTTAAATTCTAATAAGTCGTTTTATTACATTAAATACATGATTCGTTCACAGCTTTGTCCATATATAATTCTGATTTAGGATTCTGTATAAAGTATACGCAAGAATATTATAGTTTCTTATTGATAATCCAAGATGGCATCTTAATCTAATGTATTAGTCATCTACGTACAAAACTTTACCTCTATATTAGTTAATCGTACTATAACTGTTATATATTGTAATGTAGCTATCCCACAGTGCCGTACTGTAGCATATTCTAGATCACCGATTCCGCGAACTCTCAACGTTCTTAATGCCCTTCTTAACAGCATACATTTTGACGTGTTTTCGGCTGATTGGAACCAGTATGAATGTACTATTGTGAAATTAACTCATGTTATTAAGTATATTATTGATTTGTCTAATATTTACTGTAGTATATTGTTATTATTAACTTAATTAGTATAATTGGTTTATCCGTTGCAATTAAAATAAATGTATTAACGT
>NW_023592957.1:0-28931 GCF_014839805.1 Manduca sexta
ACTTCGTTCAGTTACGTATTAATTCTCATACTACATATTTTAAAGAAAATTTAAGTTCAAAAGCCACGAAGAAACCGCAATAATGCTATACAAATAACTCTAACAAAGTGTCGACGGGGTCATAAGTTAGCCGGGTAAAGGTCCTGTGCAATATTTTATAGCTTCCACAGCAAATGAAGTAAACAGCTTAATAGCTCTGTGTAGCTAATTGGGATACCCTTTAGTGCTAGCAACTCTAAAATATTGCCTCGCGAGGTTCTCAAGACACTATAGCCTCGCGCAAAATTGTTAAAGCCAACTTAAAACCAGGCAATAAAGTGAGTTATGAATTTTAAGTGGCCATTCTGTTAAGTTGATTTAATAAAATGGAATTAAAAATGAAAAATGTTTTTATCCGTCCTTTGCGACATTGGAATGCCGCAGTGTGAGGAAATTCCAGCTGCTGGTAACATTTAGTGTTAACATTTAATGAATGTTTAAGTTAAATAATATGGGCTTAGTTATTTTCTTGGATTGTTTTATTAAACATATTTTGATTTTCCTATAGGAAAGTTAAGACAAATCTAAATGTAAAAACGGTTTAAAAACGTGATTGAATAATAACCTACTGTGAAACTGGTAATAGCGGCGATAGCCTAGTTGGGTATGGAACGGACTGCCGAGACGAATGTCCGCAGGTTCAAATCCCAAGGGCACACACCTCTGACTTTTCTAAAAATCATGTGTGTATTCTTTGTGAATTTATCGTTCGCTTTAACGGTGAAGGAAAACATCGTGAGGAAACCTGCACATCTGAGAAGTTCTCTATAGGAATTTCGAAGGTGTGTGAAGGCTCAATCCGCACTAGGCCAGCGTGGTGGACTAAGGCCTAATCCCCTCTCAGTAGTAGAGGAGGCCCGTGCTCAGCAGTGGGTGAGTATATAATACAGGGCTGATATTATTATTATTATAAACTGGTAATAACTACCCTAAGACAAAATTTCAAACGATCCCCTCTACACTTAGCTAGCTAAATCTGTGCAGTGTTTAACTATTGTGAAATATAGCTTCCGTTCACAGTTCAGTGTTGGCTTGATTTTCGTCTATGCAATATTAACGTTCACTCACTTAGCTTGCAGGCTGCGCAGATGTTCTTGCATCCTAAGTTTGCACTGATTATATTACACCAGAAGTTAGGGTATGAACGGATTTTGGTTTCTCATATTAGGAACAATGTTGATGTTTTCAAGTTTGTAAATTATGCTCGCTTAAGATTTTGCACGTTAATTTACCTAAACATGAATATTATGACTAGATGCTACGTTAACAAATTTGTTTGTCGAATTTTGTTTCCGATATTTGGTACAATGTTGATGTTTGTAAGAGATTTTGCTCGTCATATTATCTTATATCGTATGATGAGTGTTTTCAAGTATATAATTTAATAAAAAGCTTTTATATTGTATCCTATATTACAGGCCGTGATTCATCTCACAAAGTAATCCTTAAAAACATTTCAAAGAGTTGAAGTGTTCCCTACGGACACTGTTTCTATCTAAATCTAAATCCTGGCCAATTATATAAAAAAACAGGTATAGCTTATATTTCTCTGTGGTATTCATTAAACATAGATCAACATAGCTCTTATGTTGTAAGCCATAAAGGTTCCATTAAATAAACCCGTCAACAAACAATTCAAAATTAGTAAAAGAATCCTGGTCTTTGCAATACGAGCAATGCGTGAAGGGGTGAAATTGGGGGTTAACCAAAGCGTGCCGTTGCTAGTCAACCTTGACACGGGCTTTCATCATTAGGTACAGGGGGCTGTTTAAAGACCTCATTGATAATTGGTATTTTATCTAAATTGGTGAAATCTACTTCTGAAAAATTGCGAATATATTTTATTTTGCACACGTATTCCCTTGTACGTGTTTGTGTTACATTGAAAATTAATTGAAATTGTTATTACGTAGCCAGGTGCGATAGGGTCTTCTGAGAATTAGTCAATGTAGGCTTTGTTTTAAACGCTATGTGTACCTTGAATGCAGGTTTTTAGTTTTCTTACTTTTTTGATCCTATTAGATTGTTTCGAGCGATTAAAATGTACCATATTTGTAATTAATTTCATCTACCACACCAACAGATTGGTTCATCCGGGAAAAGCTGTATTACTAGAAATTAATACAGGTAACGTTCTTTAATTTTACATATTGTCCGGCTGAGGTGGTCGCCAAGAGCTCAAAATGCATCCATTTCCAAATCTCTTCGTAATAATTGGCAACACACCCACTTTTCCACGGTCATCACTTACCATCAGGTGGCGTTCACTGGCCTGCTTTAAAAAATATATTTAATTCAGTCGTAAACATTCATAGTGCTTGCAGCTCGCACGTGTTGCGATGCTTCTCCACATTTTTTCACACTAATTGCTCCGGCTCGCAACCGTGTGCAACTGGTTTGGTTGTCCGCCAACCACTATTTTCATAAAAACCACCCATTACCCTACAAAATTAAACTTTAACCCCTTCAACATAAGGTTTAATGTCTTTTGTTTGCGGCAATGTTCGAATTTGTCCACTCTATACCGAATAGTCCATACAGGGAGACGGGATATAACGGCATTAATTAAATTAATGGATCCAGCCTGCAGATAGTCGACATTTTTCCAACTAGCGTTATTTTCATTTCCCATTCGATTCCTGTTTGCAAACTTGTTAAATGAACATCCAGTTTATGATTAATTATTCTTCGGAACATAAAAATTTCTTTTGGTATATTTATACCAGATGTGATTGGAATTAATTATATTATATACCTTGTAACTGATAGATTAAGTTTTAAATTTGGTTCGGTTTCAAGTGATGTCAACTATGAGGCAACTCGACGATGACTCTAGTTTCCTTCTCATGAAATTGCAATTAAATATATAAGAAGACGCAGACCGATAACAAGAGAACAAAGCTATCACATAATCTTAATTGAGACCACTGTATTTCCACATTACTTTTGCCCATCAATTTCAACTTCTAAATTGATTTAGTCTGAAATTATTACACAAACCATGCAAATAACTATTACCCCGAATTCCTTATTAATTCAGAAGTACTTTAATATAATACGGTTTATGACTGCCGTGCATTTCACGTGGATATAAACCGACTATGCGACTAAGTGAGCAATAAAATTAAACGACATTGTGTGAAATTGTATTAATTTTGAAGGCGGCTGTCGGCTTTTGAATTACGCCGTCCTAGTTTTGAACCTTTGAACGGTTTTTGGTTTAAAAATATTTGCTAAGGTAAAATTGAATTGAATATTTACCTCTGGTCCGCCTGAGAGTCTGCCTACCCAGGCGGACCTACCCAGGATACCGCCCCAATGTAACTACTGGACATAATAAGACTTAACATCTCATGTCTCAGGATGGCGAGCGCGGTGGAATACCAAATAATACATTGTAATTCTTGAATTACAACGTATTATTGGTGTATACACCTTGGTGTTGAATGGTGTTTTTCTGTTTATCTCGTATCGCTTACCATCGGGCGAACGGTAAGCTCAATGACTACAAGTCAATTAAAACAATAAAAAAAAATGTTCAGTGTTTTGAGTACTCAGTTTTAAAGATTCAAAAGGTATAAGGTATCCCAATGTTTTATAATAAAACATTAAAGGATATTCCTTAGTAAATTTATCTTTTTGTGGCAAGCAGTTTTATATAAATAAATCTTGGGTTTACTCACCATTGTCTAATATCTGACGAAGAAAATTCCTTCGTTATGCTACACAATTCTTTATAATTTTAAGTTGTGGCTTACAAATAAAAAAATAATAAACACTTTTAAATTATACTCTTATAAATTCTATTCACGAAATAGTTTAGAGAAATAGCCAGTAGCTATAAAGCTGTCATCTGTACCATGTTCTTGTTAACATTTATTATATTTTAAAAGTATTGATTATGTAACTGATATACTTATATTTATGAATGGTGTACTTAAAATGTAGACGGGATTAGCTCAAGGTCCGCGTCGCGAGCGGCGTGCGTGGGCGCATAGTGAGAGTTCATTCATAGTTGCGTCTCATGTAATGAAATACAGTATTGTACCACGTTTTATTTAAACAACTTATATTTTACAATAATTTGATATACAACACGTTAGGAATACAGTTTTTGGATTTGTAATATCTTACTTTTGAGATAGATCTTCAACTACTGGTAGATGACAGAGTTTGAACCATAATAATTTGCAAAGCTTAGTTAATTTACGTATGTATACCTTGCTAAAATTTTGAATTTTGTGCTAATGTTTAATCGAAATAAATTTTTATTAATTTATAGAGATTTTGAATAATAAAAATTTAAACCAATAGAAGCTCAAAATTTTAAATAGATATCCTGTAATATAAAAGAGATCCGATTAACATGGTAGTACTACTTAAGAAGTGTGACATTGTCTTAATGAAAATACATCCATCTATCCGCCTCCCTAGTTTCGTTCCAAGACAAAACCCGGGAACCTTAAGCTGGAAAAACGTAAACAAATCACCCACACTCACATTCCATACGTTAGTTTACGTTCTTTTTATTATCGCGAGTATGAAACGAAAGTGCTCGTGGCATTAGCGTACTGTTTAACTTTAGTACGTAATGTTCATTCTACTTTTACGCCGCCGTATTGCCAAAGCAAACAATACTTTATTGCAATGTGTTTGGTTATAATATTGATTGTAGAGTATTCTAAGGTCGTCTAGTACAGGTTATTGGATAACCGTGTAGTGGGCGCTAGAGTATTGCATTACACCAATGAATCAGTGGAAATATTTCTGATTGTGAATGGTTGTTAACCACTGTTTGTTTTGATTCCGGTCCAAAATGTATTTAAAAAGAATTTTATGATTTTACACAAATGTCTTCTAGCTCAGAGATAAGCTGATATTTCAAGTATGAGATAGTGTATTTTAAATAATATATTTTTGAAGGTTACTAAATAACCTAACCTCATTAAATTTTCTGAATTCTTTCATCTTTCCAAAGTTTTAAAGACGAAAATATACTAATACTGCCCATCCAAAACCTTGTATTACAAAGTATTGTTTGGTATTCCACTGCGCTCGCCATCCTGAGACATGAGATGTTAAGTGTTATTATGTCCAGTAGTTACACTGGCTATAATGCCCTTCAAACCGGAACACTACTGCTTGGCGATAGAAATTCTACGGTCTATGCTGCCACCAAACCATCGCGACATCATTAACATGTATTTATATTGTGCTATATATATATTAATTAATTATATCCAAAACCACTGCATCTAACCTACTAATTGATAGTCCCTAACAACCCCCATTGATGAATTCGAAACCAGCCATCATTATCGAGCGCAGTACGTTTGAATCAAACCCTTTATTACTTCATGATTAATGCATAGACAATTTGTCAATGCATCTGGGAGTCGCTCGACAGATGTGACTCCTTCGCTTTTCATATGGCTGTCTAATGCTGGAGTCAATAATGCCATTAATTATCGCGTTAAGTCGCTGTAGCATCGCCTGTGATATTTTTACAACGGTTTTTATTATCACTGCCTAGGGGTAGGTGTATTGGTTGTGTGGTGCGATTATTGCTTTGAAGTGTCGGGTTCGAATCCCGGTTCAGGCAAAGTGATATTATAATTTTTTCTCATCGATATAACCTTGTTCCAACCGTACTGTTCCAGCTTGAAGGTCATTGTAGTTAACGTAATTACAGAGCATTATGAAACATATCACATATATGTATTTTTATAGGATATTAGCTATCGCCCGCGGCTCCGCATCTGTGAAAAAGTTTTTGCGAGATAGATATTTTCCCCTAATATAAAACAGCACTCGGGGTAATATAGTTTCCTATTAGTGAAAAAAAAAAATCAAATTCGGTTTATTAGTTCTTGAGACTAGCGAAACGAACAAACTTTTCAGCTTTATATATTAGTATAGATTATAAATAGGAAAGATAGTGATATTTTTTGTGTTTATTAAACGCTTTAGCCGCTGAACGGATTTTGATGAAATTTGGCACACGGATAGACTATGTCTGGATTAGCATATAAACTTTATCCCACTAATTATCTCCCGTAGGAAATATTTGCTTTTATTTATAAATTAAGCTGGCTTCGTGCCGATGGCGCTTCTGATAGCTGTAGTATAATGATTTTTATATTAACGCGAATGTTAGACATTGAAATATTGTTTTTACGGATTTTATCGCGGTTATTTATATTATAATTTTCTCTCGACGTTTCGAAGACTGCAACCTTCATGATCACGGGAGAAACTGAGGTGTTGGTCATCCGAAAAGTCAAGTTACAATCTACCTACATTTTTGTATAATTGTAAAATGTTGATAATTATAGTACTTCAAGGACTGTTGTAACGGGAGTCTTTTCAGGCAAGCAAATCCGCGAGCACCTCCTAGTTTGTATATAAAAAACACAAATACGTTGCTATGTTTTTTAAAATATAAAATGTTTTATAAACCATTAAATACCTAGATACTAACAAATTATAGATTTCCTCATTTTTATTACATAATACGAATGAAGAAAAGTTAATTATTTCACTCGAAACCTTCACAAACAGATATAAAGCTGAAACTCCCAAAACGAAATTAACTGGCACGCTCATTTAATTCCATCGTAGTTGGAGACTCTGATTCTACCAGTCAGCCATTATTAAACGCGAATCATTTTAATTTAACAAGTGTTTTGTGTTTTACAAAACTCTCAAAGTTGTTTGTAAAACGTCTGAGTTTAAATGGTCATGATGGTATTAATTTGCTTATACTTGGACTAAATAAAGACTATTTTGCAATATCACAGTCTAAGTACCTATACATAAGGCATATTATAAAATTCTTGCGATGTAAATCCATTGTGCAAACCCAATACATAATGCGACAGGTACATTACTCGGAAAATGTGAAAGAGCTTTAGAATTATACGAGATACGATAAAGTACTTTCCAAGTTTCACATGCAAATGAGAAATAGAGTTAGAACAATGGAAGTGCATGTCTCAGTGAAAAATGTGTCAACTTTTCCCCATAAAAGCCCATATGTTTTAAACGAAACATGACTTGGCGTCCGCAGGCGGGCATCGTAGCTAGATGGTAGCGCGTAGTACATGGCGTAGGGCCCGTAGCCGGCGGGTGCTATAGTAACGGACATCAGTTGCCGCCGCGGTCGCGAGCCGCGTAGACGCGTCGCTACGACGACCCGCGCGCACAACGTGGGTACATTCTACCCCGCAAGTATTTCCCTTTATATTTTCGTGCATCTCAAAAGCCATTTTAATGAATGCCGCGGGTTTTTTTGAAACCAATGTCGCGTTCGACCCGCCGTGCCCTTTCACGTCTAAGTGTTTATGTTAATGCGTTTTTTAATTTGCAAAAAAATCGTGTGTAACGTGTGTTGTGCGTTGTAATTATGTTAGTGTTCCTGCGAGGTCCGTAGCCCGGCCTTTGTTCGCTCGTAGGCATTTCGTAGGCTTTAGTGTGGCATAGATATTCATCGTTTCAGTTTGCATGTGTGGGTGTTGTAAAAACTTTTATTCCAGTTGTAAAATTCAATCGTGGCCTCTCGCAGTGTTACAATAAACGCTGTCTTTAGTGCGTGGTTAGAGCGGAACTGTGATCTGGAAAAGGAATATTTTTATTTGTATCCGGAGAGTTTGTTTGAAGATAAATGAGTGTGTTGGTGAAAGGGATGTGGAAGAATGGGGAAAATTGTGTTCGAGCGTACGTATTAACCCTTTGAAGTGTGCGTAATGACATGTGTTTCCGTTTTTATTTAGAAAAGTGTAGTTTTTATTTCGGTGTAATTTGTTCAAGTGTTCCTGGTAAGTGTTATTAGAAGGAATATAATTGTATTATGCTAGGGCGTTATAATAACCAGTTGGTCATATTTTCTTAAAAATTGGAGTAACATTACAGAAATTAAAAAAATATTAATTTACTATTAAATATCTATTAATTATATATTAGGTTAAATTTTACTGAAATGGCTGGACTGGATGTATTCGAAGTCATAATTATTTACCTTTGACCTTATAATTACACTCAACAGATTTAAATTACATTTAACATATTTATTGTTTTTAAACCAAGTTGAATAAACAATAACATATTTATAAACAGTTCATAGTTTATTCTTTATTATTTTGTGATTACAAATTCGATTTGTATTAAATAAACTTAATTGCAGTCACTTGTTAATATCAATTTCTCTACATGTTTATATAACAAGTTTACTCTCACGATATCTTTGATACTTTTTTGCATAACACACTCTAGTAATAGTATTTTATTGGTCAAATTTTAGTTTTTATTTTTAGAAACACAGACTAATATAATTTTAATTACATAACTACATAAATATACGAATTGCTTATAATATCTGCATATATGTTATAATTTAATGCAAGTTACAACAAAATCGGCTGACTAATTTTAATTAAAATTAATAAAAAATTTAATGATTTAGAAATAATATACAAATAAATAATAAAAAACATAAAAAAATTGCGTATATACAGGCTGATTTAAACTATAATTGATACAGGTTAGATATAAAATTAAAATTAAATATTACGATTTGTAATAATATACAGAATGGTTAAAATATTTATGGCCATTGTTGGATAATCATTACTCAATGGTAGTGATATTTACTTCTTGTGTAGAGCCTTAATGTAGAAAAGTGTGTATTGGTTTTAATAGACAATAAACTGGTTAAATTTACCAAAAAACTAGAAGTCTACATTTTTAGAGCTTTGCAAGTATATGCTTTAGTAGTACGATATAGTTATTTGATTGAGAATAAATATATTTCTTTCATAGAATCATTGAAATTTTTAAACATATCCTGTACGGAAATATAACACGTAGAGACATTTATAATTATAGATTTATTTTATTTATTACTTTTAGTAAGTGCAGTCAAAGTAAATATATAAAAAACGACGAACTTTATAATTATGCTACACAACAAAAAATAAACTACTTTAAGGCGATACCTCAAGGTCCATTTTCATACATTTTGTTTCGGCTTTAATCTGGGTAACTAAACAAGTATTAGCAAGTAAAGAATTTAAATTCACGTCTAGTTAGTGATTAGTTCTCGCAGTTGAAAGAAAAATGTAAAAATAATTAATAATCATGGATATTTCTGCCTTTAAAATTTCGTCATATTAAATTTTAAAGGCCGAAATATCCATGATTATTAATTATTTTTACGTTTTGCTTTCAACTGCGAGAACTAATCACTAATTAGACGTGAATTTAAATTCTTTACTTGCCAATACTTGTTTAGTTACCCAGATTAAAGCCGAAACAAAATGTATGAAAATGGACCTTGAGCTACCACCTTAATACAGTACTTCTTAAACCTTATCACATGCAATTTTGTGCAATGTATACAATATCATGGTACGCGACTGCGATTTACGATATTGGTATAGGCGCGGTTTAAAGTGGCGTGCACAATACACTACACAGCACTAGCTTTGACATATTAACGTTCGTGAGCTCCTCCTGTGTGTACTCCGCTGACAATAGAAGCCGCTATCTGCAGTCTAGTATATCGTTTCATAATACAGCGTGCAAAGTACAGGTTACTGGTATTCGGTTAAGTTCGAAATTCAAAACATTGCAATTGATTCCATAACACACATTGAATAATGTATAATGCAGCATTGAGGTTACCGACATTTGGTCGAGTTCTAAATTCAAACTTTACATTATTAAATTCGTGCATAAAGCATCCATACACTACATAGTATTGAGGTCATTGGCGTTCGGATAAGTTGTTCGAAATTCAAAACCTTTAATTGATTTTATGTACCATTTGTACTAAACAGTATACGATTTCGATTTACAAACGGTATAGGCTCAGTTTAAAGTGGCTGTACGATACGACACTGGCTTTGACATATTAAAGTTTGAGCGCTCCCTCTGTGTGTACGCCGCTGACAATAGAAACCGCTATCTTCTCCCCGGTATATCGTAGCATTCACTATTATACACCTAGTACAGTGGGTTCACTGGCATTCGGTTGTGCTGTTCGAAATTCAAACAATTCGAATTTCAAATTCGCTGTGTTAAGTATCATGACAGAGGTGTAAAAACATTTTGAATTTTCTCTATTTCGAATAGTTATGCGAATATTTGAATTTTAAATCGTCTGTGGTACGTAATAGTGGTGAAATTGCAAATGTTTAATAAACTGAGCAAACTTCTTGTTCATATTGATAGTGACAATTGTGATAATATTTTTTGATTTCCTATTTTTTTTTTAAATGTCCTAGAGACACGTACAGATAATATTATATTTAAACTTTATTTTCTTGCGTTATTAATGTGTTAATTTCATAATATTTTTAATTTCTTTTGTCGTATTGTTAACCAGCCTTACTAAATGCAATAAAACGAACACTAAGTATAATCTATTCTTTATTTTTATTCTGTTATTCGCAATAGACTTTGCCGCATCACTAATGACTATGCGGTTAGGTGATTAAGCCAGGGGATTAGGAGCGAGAAAATGACCTTATTATTACTGTTTAGTGTCTTTTTTGTTACTACATTGTGTAATGCACTGTACTTGTTATGGCTAATGTCTCTGCATCTGCGTTTAGTATTTCAAATAGGCAATTGTTACCAGACTACCGACCGATAATAGCTTAGTTGGGAATGGTGTGGCAAGACGAAAGTTAACAGATTCAAAACCGAAAACGCAAACCTCTGACTTAGAGAAAGTTTTTTCGCAATAAAAGTAGCCTATTACGTAGTAGCCTATTAAGTGGAGTGAGGTCCAATAGAATGTCCATTAACGAGAGATGATTACCCCTCGGCAGTCGACACAATTTTGCCGGCCTGTTGGAACCGAATATATACAGACTGATCCCGGACCGCGACACTTACGTGGGCCACTATGACGGGTTTCAACACCTTGTGTACGGTGGTCGCTAACCGGTGGATATAAAATATGTCCTACCACCAACATTTATCACAGATTATAATATTAAAATATAGCAAAGGAATAATTGGTCTTACAGCCTAAACTATTGCCATAGTATAGCGTCTCAAAAGCAAATTTCCATAATTGACGCTACATAATTAATATGGTTACGTAATCCGCTGTCATTTTGTAATCCGAGGCGATAATTCAGGTTGAACGATACTCGGTATGGCCGGTATGTTTTATGATACTGTAATTTAGTTTCAAATTAATTTATATAAACGATCATAGCCTAGTTGGGAGTGGTACGGACTGCCGAGACGAATGTCCGCAGGTTCAAAACCCGTTAAGGTTTGGAATAATAGACTACAACAGTCTCCTTCTTTCTACCTCTCATTCTACTCCAACGTGACGTCAACACAACAGATTTTTTAAATATGTTGCAAAAACTGTGTTTTTTTGTATCACTACCTACGTAGTGTGGTTTTCAACGAGATCCAGTCGCGGGCAACTAATGACAAATCTAACACAGAATGAGCACTTTACTGGTGGTAGGTCTCACATATGTGGGAGTCCGCCTGGGTAGGTACCACTGCAATGTCTATTACTGCCGCCAAGTAGCAGTGTGTAGTCAGTGTTGTGTTCCGGTTTAAAGAACATTATAGCCAGTGTAACTACTGGACATAATAAGACTTAAAACCTCATATCTCAGGATGGCGAGCGCAATGGAATACCAAACAATACTTCGTAATTCAAGTTGCATGGTGTTTCTACTGTTTATCGGTCGTATCGCTTACTATCAGGCGAAGGGCAAGCGTCGTCATTCAAAAGCAATAAAAAAACACAGTATGAGCTGACCTGATCAGCGTAATTATCGATTAAAAAACATAAACTACATAACATTTACACAATATCGAAGTGCCGCAACAACAAACGAACAATCTCGATAAAACAACCCCAGGTTTTATATTAAACATTTTATACCGTCGTATTTGAGTTCGATTTCCTTTAAAACAGTTTTCTGCTGGTTAAAAGAATGATAACAATGGTACGTTATTTAATTATTCGTCCGCCGCAGCGGTTGGGTCCAGCTTTGAACACTGCCTTCGAAAGTCTGTTGAATCGATTACAAGTATATTTATAATTGCAGTGTATTTAATCAAGAATGTGTAATGTGTATATTATAAGAGAACAATTTACAATGACGCTAAATTTTATCAATTAAATTTTCCAGAGTACTGTTTACACTGAATTTTCGTATGCCGGATTGTGAAATGTATAAGTATGTATTTTTTTTTATTGCTTCGAATGATGAGACGAGCTTGCCATTCGCCTGATGGTAAGCAATGCGACCTCCCATAAACAGTAGAAACACCATTCAACACCTTGGATTACAAAGTATTGTTTGGTATTCCACTGCACTCGCCATCTTGAGACATAAGACGTTAAGTCTCATTATGTCCAGTAGTTACACTAGCTAGAATGTCCTTCAAACCGGAACACAACAGTGACTACACACTGCTGCTTGGCGGCAGAAATAGACATTGCGGTGGTACCTACCCCGGCTGATTCTCACATTTGAATGACCTACCACCGGTGTTTATATATATATGTTTCACAATATTCTATAATTACGTTGTTTTTCAAAGACGCGACGCTGCTTGCCCTACTCTATTTGGTGGCAGATATAAACAAGGCCATAGTAATTGGTACCTACTTAAACACACTCTCACATACAATTATAGATATTAGACACCACCTAGTTTAGACAAGCTTACTATATATATTATATATACTTATATATATTATATATACTTATATATAAGTGAGTTACTTCTATACGCTATACATTAATAGTGATGGTGCTGTTTGTTGACACGTTTAAGGAATGTTAGCGCAATGATATGTACAATCTTTCAATTTTATTCCTCGGTCTCAGAAACCATAGACTCAGCAAGAAAATGGAAACAGTGATATTTGGGCGTATTTAAGGCTTTAAGCTGTTTGACCCTTTTAGGAGATGAAGTGTAATGATACTAAAGATTTCTATTTTTGTGTACAGTTCTTAGTACACAATATGCAATAACAATGAAGCTAATATTTCAGCCTATTAAAATTAAACGTAAAGGTCAACGAACTGGCGCAACAACTCCGAAATTCGGACCGCTTGCCAGTTTGACTCTTCAGCTCGTTTTTGACAAGGACTGTGCGATATTTTACGATGAAAATTGTGTAGGCCTTTATTACGGCGACCTTTTGTCTCCCAGCATCTCAAACAAGGCGCTTTTAAGTCGAATAGAAATGGTCTCTCATTATAACAAAGCCATAAAGTGTAATTAACTTGAATCTTGTTTAGAATGTGGCGTTTGATTTTGTTATTGTTATAAATATTGCTTATGCCTATTTATTTTTGGTTTAAGTCAAGGGTAGTGGAAATAGATTTGGTAAGGATACTGCCTAATTAAGGGTATATTAAAAGGCCCTTATTTTTGTAGTAATAAAGACTATGAAGAAGTTATTAGGTATGCTTCCAGCTAGAAGTCAGGCAAGAATATCATTAAATGAATTGTGTAGTATAAAACTGCATTATTTGTTTGTCACAGTTCACCAATTAATTTCAAACAAAAGGATTTTTTTTTATATGGTTACCGCAAAATGACTCCGATGGTAAATGGAGTGGGGTTCTATAGGATGTCGACTGACGAGAGATGATTACCCCTCGGCAGTTAACACAATTATGCCGGCCTGTTGGAACCGGATATACACAGTCTGATCCCAGAACGCGAGATACTTACGCCTACTATGGCGGGTTTTAACACCTTGTGTACGGTGGTCGCTAACCGGGCGGATATAAAATATATCCTACCAACTGCATAGATCTAGGTATACATACCTTAATATAATAATAATATCAGCCCTGTATTATATACTTGCCCACTGCTGAGCACGGGCCTCCTCTACTACTGAGAGGGGTTAGGCCTTAGTCCACCACGCTGGCCTAGTGCGGATTGGTAGACTTCACACACCTTCGAAATTCCCATAGAGAACTTCTCAGATGTGCAGGTTTCCTCGCGATGTTTACCTTCACCGTTAAAGCGAACGATAATTCACAAAGAATACACACATGATTTTAGAAAAGTCAGAGGTGTGTGCCCTTGGGATTTGAACCTACGGACATTCGTCTCGGCAGTCCGTTCCACACCCAACTAGGCTATCGCCGCTTATACATACCTTAATATTCCGAAAATACCTAATCCTTATTTAACACCATAAACATAACATCCAGCTACTCTTCAACTCCAAAAACACATTCCTAAACCAGCTAATTCACAAGTCTAATAATTAACTATAGCGTAGTACATATACATTAGTATTGCTCGTGCAAACTTGTAGCAAGGATCTCGAAAACTTCTCCGAGACAACATTAATTGCAGCAAGAAAGTTCTGCCTGCATTTCTTCTTCAACTTTATTGTGTACTGAGACATACCAAAGTATTTCCTGTTTATATTGGAAAGGTTTTAATAACTTGAGTGAGTTTTGAATGGGTCCTTTCACGGCGTGCCGTCTGCACAGTTTAGTTTTGTTCGTTGATGGAAATATTTTAAAATATCTACGTACTGTGTTAATATGCGAGCCTAGGTTAACTTACTATAAATACTGACTGTTTGTTAGCCTCAAAGCCATGTCATATTTTTACTATTCTGGTAGATATGATTTTCTAGCCATTAAATATAATATACAATTATTTTACTTACGATTGGTAAAGTGTGTTGAAAAATTTCTTTATGTTATAGTATTTATACACACTCACGCCTTTTATTCCTGAAGGGGTAGGCATAGGCTTACCTGGTACACCCACTTTCTGTCGTATATATTCAATCCCGTGATGTGATAGGGGGCAAGCCTATCGCCATATCAGGCACAAATTCCAGACTCCTGTTTATACTGAGTAGAAAAACCCAATATCACTTCCCGACCTGGGACTCGAACCTGAGACCTTAGCACTGCAGTCGTACCGTAATATAACTACACCACCGACACAGTCAATATTTATTTATAGAAAAGTGAGGAAATCAACAAAATAATCACATTCAACAAATTATTATAAACTTGAGCGTCAACACAATTGTATTCTAATGTAACACGAAACACAGTTTGGTTAATTGTCGAATCGATTACCAGTTAGTGTGCAATGACTACCGACAGGACATTATGCAACAGCATCCGCATCGATCAACTGACGATTGTTCTCGATGTCAGCAATTATTATGCGTTCAGATCATGTCGAATTGACGTGTAGTTATATGTTATTGAATAAAATACTACGATGTTGCTATACTGGTGGTAGGTCTCTCACATGTGAATGTCCGCATGGGTAGGTACCAACGCAATGTCTATTTCTGCCGCCAAGCAACAATGTGTACTGTTGTGTTTGTGTTTCGGTTTGAAGGACATTGCAGCCAGTGTAACTACTGGACATAATAAGACTTAACATCTCATGTCTCAGGATGCCGAGCGCGGTGGAATACCAAACAATACTTTGTAATTCAAGGTGTTGGATGGTGTTTCTACTGTTTATGGGCGGTCGTATCGGTTACTATTAAGTGAAAGGCAAGCTCGTCTCGTCATTCACAGCAATAAAAATAAAATAAAAAAATAACTATTTCCTACAGAAAAATTCGTTTTGTTTCGAAATGATGCCCTTGGCCTTTCGTGCCGTTTTATTATTGAAATGATTGTTTCATTATTTTTATTGCTTTAGTACGCAAACGTGCGAGTGGCCCGCCTGTAAGCAGTATCTACGGCCCATGGACTAAAGCAATGGCAGAGGCACAGCCACGCCTACCAGTACATGATTCCATGCTTAAATCCGAGTAAAATATATATATTTTTTTTCTTTGGATAATAAGGTATTACCAATCTCAATTCGCAGGCGTTCCTTTCCACAAGGGAAAGTCCCTTCGTATTCTCATGACATGGTTCACACCGTATTTACCATAGGTTAACAGTGTAGAACTGCAATATTAGATATTAACTTACATATTAATTTAAATTGGTACTATTAGAAGAGTATACTTTTAACATTCTTTTATATAAATTGATTGAATCCTTGAGACTCAATCCCTTATCGAGTATTTACCCAGACGAGGCTCAATCGAGATGGTCTCCGTTTAAAGGCAAAATAAACTTAAAAGAAATTTGATGTATAAGAAGGTAATACAAAAAGAAGCATAACATACTATTGAATTACACAATATTATCATTAATAGAAATTGATATTTTCGTGTTTAATTTTATATATTTTAATTTAATTATGTTTCTTATAATTTATTTATTATTTATTCAAGAAAGAGTAGATATATCTTATGACTTGCTTAAATATTTTACTTAAAATTTATTATAATGGACCTAAAATTAATATTATTTCAACATCCGAATGAGTATTTAAATTATCTCACAATTAATATGCAAAACTACATTATCTGCATAATCAACAAGGCGTAAAAACATATTCTAAACAGCATCAACATTGCTATTTGTTTCGTATCAACTCTACATAATTCTGTTTATTATCACCCAAAGTCACGTACACCAAACATAGGATTTGCACAAACGTGACGTTACTCGGTTACACAATCGAAAATGCGCGGCGCTGTCATTGCGGACGAAACACCGCGATATGCGCTACATCGTATTAAAAATAATACTCAAAGTTTTAAGATTACAGAGCAGACATCGTAAAGATTGTCATACAAAAATTTTGCGCTTATTTGATCGTTACTCAATTTACCGTGAAGCAGCGATACACCAATGTAAAATACTTCATATTTATTCCATAAAAGTTGTCCCGTCTTAAGTATTAATTTGCAACGCGCATTCTGTCAATCGCTGACAGTTACTTTAAACAATTAACAGTTATATAAAATTATTATTTTCGTTAAGTTTTCTTAAATTTTCTAATTTTTCGCGCAATTTTTTGAATTTTTTCTTTCATAAGAACCTTCTCCCGATAATAACAAACACAACAACAAAACAAATGTGAAATCGGTCCAGCCGTTCACGCAGTGATGGCGTGACCAAGGGAAATAGGGATTCATTTTTATATATATAGATTTTTAATGTGCGTGATTCGCCCGTTTTTAATGTGAATATTGTTATATGTTCTGTAAATATGTTGTATTTGTATTAATAAGTAAGGACGCTGTGACATCTTGTCAGACGGATATTTCGAATAAGACAGCGACTTATAACCAATTGGTAAAAACTTTTGGAGCACAAATCTGGTCTATAATGAACTATACTGTGTAATTTCTTTACCTCGTAAATAATTCGATGAAGGGGACAGCGAGTATGGCATTCTTATTCACCTAGCTTGTTTTGCGGCTCTCCTTTCGATGAAAGCAGCCTGTAACTAGGATAATATATGTTTGAACGCGCTAATCTCAAGAACTGCTAAACCTATTTTTTTTACTAATAGAAAGCTTACTTCTGAGTGCTGTAGGCTACTTTTTTCCCAGGAAAATATAAAGCAGGTCTTTTAGTCGGGGAAACTCATTTACACGAACGGAGTCGCGAGAAAAATCTAGTATAAAATAAAAATAGTACCTCTCTAGCTCCAGCATTTTGTACAGTGCGTTGCTTAAAGTAAACATGAACGTATGACATAGCATCACGCATTCTCCCTCTTTCAAGAGTAGGCAGAGACATAACACTCTCATTTAACCAGCTATGTTAAGTCTCATATCGACGTTAGAAACGTCAATTGATTTAAACGATTTTTTTTAACTAGTTTAAAAAACAGAAAAAGTGCTGGTTTTCAAATGTCGCTTACCGAGAGATATTAGGCTTACGTTTGAGATACATTTTCTAAATCTGTTTTCTATAGCGCTCACTGAATCCATTCTTCCCCGTTCCTATCCAACTCTGTTATGGGGTCAGCACAACACAAGTTTTTATGGGTTTTTCAAAAACAACTTAGCTTATGTACCATCATAATATAGACATATATGAACAGGCCTTTATGTACGAGGACTGTGTACGCGTATGAACAGGTCTTTATATCGTGATATCTATCACAGGCGTGGATCGGACAAATTACACAACGCATTAGCGGCAGACGCGTGGCGCGCCGCCTGAATAGCAATGGGACACGCGTTCGATGCCCGGTCGAGCCATGACCTCGCTGAGGCAACGTACGTGCACTTCCTTTAGCATTGGTACGGAGATTTTTATGTTTTGCGAGTAGTTTGTGAGTTACGGCCGAGTTTTAAACGTCACTTTTCATGACGTAAATTTGACTAAAAAAAATATTCCCAAAATAGTTGATGGTGGACCAAATGATTAATCATTTGACGATTAAAATAAATTTCTTAGGTAGATACATATTTGTTTGTAAAAACTTGTATACTTACGTAGTAGTTTGGATAAGGTTTGGATGCCTTAAACGCCTGACGTCATGTAGACGACCACTCATAAAAACTTTAGCTAATTTGTTTCTGAAACACCCATGAAAACTTGTGCTGACCCCATATCGGAGTCGGATAGAGACGGAGAAGAATAGATTCACACAGCTATAAATAAACAGATTTAGAAAATGTATCTCAAACTACTAGCCTAATCTCTGTAGTAGAGGAAGCCTGTGCTCAGCAGTGGAACAGTATATAATACTGGGCTGATATTGTATCGATGGTTGAAAAGCTAATTGACTTAAGCGACATTTTATGCGACACAAAATTTCGTACATATTTAAAATCAACACTTTTTTTGTTTTTTTTTTAAACTAATAAAAATTTTTCGACCCTAAGTTTTATATATACTTAGTCTGGCCATAAATACTGTTACACTTAATTATAAAAAAATATTACATTTGAATTTCGAATCTGTCATTTTTATACGATTGTTCATTGTGTTTTCTCATTTTGGCGCCAATACATTGTAAAATATTTTGCGATATTAAAATGGTGTGGGGTGATAAAGAGAACCGAATCGCTGTGATAGCATTACACAAAGTAGGTATGGAGCCAAATGCAATTTTTAAAACTCTCCATACACTTGGTATTAGTAAAATGTTTGTGTACCGGGCTATTAATAGGTACAATGAGACCTCCTCTGTTTGTGACAGAAAAGATCTGGCCGTCCACGTAGTGTTCGTACGAAAAAGGTGGTCAAAGCAGTAAGGGAAAGAATTCGAAGAAATCCTGTCCGAAAGCAAAAGATTTTATCTCGGGAAATGAAGATAGCACCTAGAACCATGTCGCGTATTTTAAAAGATGACTTAGGACTTGCAGCCTATAAGAGACGCACTGGCCATTTCTTAACTGATAATTTAAAGAAGAATAGGGTGGTAAAATCGAAACAACTACTGAAGCGGTACGCAAGGGAGGTCACAGAAAAATTTTGTTTACGGATGAGAAAATTTTTACAATTGAGCAACATTTTAACAAACAAAATGACCGTATTTATGCTCAAAGCTCTAAGGAAGCTTCCCAATTAGTCGACAGAGTGCAACGTGGACATTATCCGACTTCAGTGATGGTTTGGTGGGGTGTTAGCTATGAAGGAGTGACTGAGCCATATTTTTGTGAAAAAGGTATCAAAACATCGGCACAAGTGTATCAAGATACCATTCTTGAGAAGGTAGTTAAGCCCCTTAACATCACCATGTTCAATAACCAAGTATGGTCCTTCCAGCAAGACTCGGCGCCGGGTCATAAAGCTCGGTCCACGCAGTCTTGGTTGGAATCGAACGTTTCGGACTTCATCAGAGCTGAAGACTGGCCGTCGTCTAGTCCCGATCTTAATCCGCTGGATTATGATTTGTGGTCAGTTTTAGAGAGTACAGCTTGCTCTAAACGCCATGATAATTTGGAGTCCCTAAAACAATCTATACGATTGGCATTGAAGAATTTTCCCATGGAAAGAGTGCGTGCTTCTATTGATAACTGGCCTCATCGTTTAAAGGACTGTATTGCAGCCAATGGAGACCACTTCGAATAAGCTTTTTATATTTTTAATTGTTTTATATTTATGTATTAAACTGACACACTGTAAAAGTAATAAATGTTATTTGCAGTTAACAATTTTCTTTTTTCTTTATTACAATATTTATGGCAAGACTAGGTATTTAATATCAGAACATTTTTGTTTTTTTTTTTAAACTAATAAAAATTTTTCGACCCTAAGTTTTATATATATTTAATATCAGAACATTTTTGTTTTTTTTTTAAACTAATTAAATTTTTTCGACCCTACGTTTTATATATATTTAATATCAGAACATTTTTGCTTTTTTTTAAACCAATTATTTTTTTTCTAAAAAAAAAATGTCGTTTAAGTCAGTTAGCCTTTTAAGCATAGATATAATATCAGCTATACATACTATATTATGTTTCTACAAGTCTAGACAAGTGTCCGCGTAGGAGTAGACGGGCGGTTAATGAATGAGTTTAGTGCGTCAATCGGAATTCGTTTGCATAGTGCGTGGTTCGAATCCTTGACATCGTCCGATTGCAATCTATTTTCATATTGTCACAAGCACGAAGAATGCTTAATAAAGGGTTATTTTTAGCATCAATTGTTTAATAAAATGTATTTAATTTTACGATGTCGTGACTTTAATTCTGCATAGTTAATTTTATGTGGCAATTACGAGACGAAGTATAATAAATATTTAGACATATAGAGAAGAATAATTATAAGTTTTCCGGTAGATGAGGCAGAGTGCCTAATTCATATATTTTGAACTCTATTCCATCTATGAAATTAGGATTAATGATCAATATAATACTAACATAATTCCAGTAATCTACTACGAATATCACGCATTGATTTTCTATCACATCATAGGACGGAACACTTTAACAAAAAATGGTGTCCTGATTGCATCCCTGTCTAGCTTTATAAAGGCATGTATATTTTTGTCTTTAGCATTTATCAGTTAGCTTCCTAGAGCGTTGTCTCGTACTTTAAACTGATTTTTTATCGCTCGATTGCCTTGCTCGATGCATAATATTTTCTGCCGAGCACTGTTCTGCCGTAGATCGAGGCCACAAGTTCTGTTCATGCATATAACACCCTAATTGCATTGTCTCCGTCGACATATCTTCGACCCAGGTGGGCACAGATCCAACGATTTATCGCATGAAAAAATAGGATCGTCGTGAAACTCTATTTGAAAAAATTATTATAATACTAGATTTTGCTCGGCTAAAATCTCGAGATGAAAAGTACCGTGTATTTTCAACGATAATATAGCCTTCGAATAGGGAAAGCGTTTTCAGAATTTGGGCTGACCGAATTTAAAACTACTGTTCCTGTTAGTGCGTTAAAAAACAATAAGTTTAGCTTTATAATGTTAGCATACTGTGTAGATATATGCCTTGATTCATGTGTAGTCAGACTTCGTTGAGCAATGACTGTCGCTTACACACATGTAACGTTTTTTTACCATTTTTTGGATAGCTTCTGACCATTATCAATTTAATTATCTCAGTCGACGATTTTTTGTAAAAACTAATAAATCGAACCCACACCAAGTTCTAAGCCTGTCTCACTAGAGCAATGAGGCGATATAAATTCTTGTTTGTCTCAGTCGAAACTTAATTTATTCCCCGGTTCTAGTTTGAGTGCCGCTTTACAGCGAACGTTCAACAGTCTTGGAATGCAACACTGTTGCACAAAATACGGGTTCAAATTTAAACAGTTACGTTTATTGTCATTCAATTGTGAACTGTATTATTATGTGTGGTTAAGTGTATTTAGTCATGTATCTTTAATCGACAGACATTTTAATAAATAAATTAGAATTAAAGTAATTTAAAATTTACATTTGGGGAATTAGTTATTGCGATGTTTGGTGATTAATGCTGACTGACTTGGCTGTAAATAATATTTTCTTTTATGGCATGGTTTTAATTCATAATAGTCGATCTTCCACTAAACATTTTATTTTGCCAAAATTTGGGCATCCTTCGTACTTATATCACATTTTGTACTATTATAGTATGTCTGGTTTACTATTACGTTAAACTAGTTTTTATCCTGTACCACAATAGTAGTTTCCGCGTCTTTGCATTTCATTCATAATACCTGTCGACTGTGCGGTACATTGTTAACGTATACCTGATATTGTTCCTAACGTTATGTACAACAAAGGCTTTCTAAAGGTTATGAAGCCGCGTATTTTTTATTGAAACCTAGCGACCTGTATCGGTTTGACACAGATTAAATGTGTTATGTGACTAGCTCGTATGGGAAGGTCTGTATAGATATCACCTCATTGTCTAAGTCTGCCGTCACGAAGTAAACATCGAAGCGCTATTGTATTCTCATAGTAGCTAGCGCCATCTATTATTGAAAGCATTCTTTACTAATCACCTTTTAAAGGTAGAGATGTAACGTGTACATTGTAGTTAGTCTTTTTGGAAGTATTAGTTACCAGTCACACTTTAAAGAATTTTTTTATACCCAACCGCACCCGATGGTAAGTGGAGTGGGCTCCAATAGAATGTCGACTGACGAGAGATGATTACCGCTCGGCAGTCGACATAATTATATCGGCCTTTTGGAACTGGATATACACAGACTGATCCCGGAACGCGACACACGTAGGCCACTATGACGGGTTTTAAATCTTGTGTACAGTGGACTCTATCAAAGCGTATATAAAGCAATACAAAAACATACATCCAAATTTGAGTTCAATTTCTTTAAAGGTATGCTCAAATATAAGCAAATACCATTCATTCAGTCCTACATCTTACGAAGATAAACTCAGCTACTCTTCATCTTGTAGCGAAATTCGTAACTTTGCGAGAATATCGAATACCTACAACCCTTTTGTGAGCTCGGCGTGTAAACACAATTATCCAGAGCAAACACCTGAGATTCCAGCTAACGCCTGCGGCCGGCCCGGCATTCCAGCTGTAGCCAAATCTGGATGTACGTTACACTATACTGTATCCGAAGATAGGAAAGATTTTATTAAATTAATAGTATGTTTGGACTGGAGGACTTGATTTGATTTGACTGACGATATTTATAATACATTATTATGATACTTAGATAATTTTGGATATTGGAAATAGTTTATGATAGACTGCCTCGGTGGCTTAGTTGTATTGGCGGTACGACACCGCTCTGGGGTCCCGGGTTCGAATCCCGGGTCGGGCAGTGATATTGGGTTTTTCTGCTCAGTATTAGCCCGGAGTCTGGAATTTGTGCCCGATGCAGCGATAGGCTCGCCCCCTATCATGGGACGGAACACATACGGCGAAAAGTAGATGCCCTGGTTGAACCTCTGTCTACACCTGTAGTAATAAAGGCGTGATATGCGTTTAATGTGTGTTTTAGATTATAAATTTATAATAGTCGTTGTTTTTTAAATTTTAGAACCCATTATCATATTTAAAATATTTTGAATGCCCTTTTTTTCAGAAAAAAAAAACAACGGAAAAAGGTCTTCATAAGTGAAGCCGCGTGCAAAAGCTAGCAATATAATTCAATAATTTACACAGCTAATGAGCATCGGACAAATCTGAGTGCATGAGCTTAAACTAAGTTAAATTTGCATTACGTTAGGGTATTTACATTTGTAATTAACTGCGCTGATACGGACATGGTTAGTACATTAGCTTAATGCTTTGCTTCCTTAGTTCTTTCTTTTGAAGCGAGGGACATAATATTATAAAAAACTATTTTCTTTCTTATTCGTTATCAGAAAAATCGCTTTTATTTTCCGTTGTTTGAACAAATGATTACATTTGTGTTTTTCTTTGTAAAGATAGATAATAAAATAAATCGAGATTAATTTGAGTGCATTATGGTCCACAAATGCACACACTATCAACGAAATGATTTTAAGTTGTATTTCACAGTATTAGCGCAAGATTCTATATATATTTAATAATGATGGTACATACCCAGACAGATTTAATAAGCGAAAAAAGGAACAATGACTTATATGTTTACAAGAAATTTATATAATGAGTTTTCCGGGATAAAAGTCCCGCTATATATTTTCCCGGGATAGACAGTAGCTTATAACATTCCTAGAGTCTTAAACTATTTCCATACCAAATTTCATGAAAATCCGTTCAGTAGATTTAGAGAAAATCGATAACATACAGACAGACAGAAAACATGACTTTGTTTTATAATGTGTATAGATAGTTGGTTTGATACGACATATCGACGAACCGTTTCTAATTCTTAAATTGTATCTCAAATGTTAATATAAATCTTTAACCTCTCCCTGTCTGAGGGGTAAGTAGATATTGACCATGCCCGTCCATCAATCTTCTTAAACCATCTGGTCGATAGAGAGTCACGTACGTAATTACTAAATTGAAATGTTTAGCTTCGTCAGTCTGTATAATAGGTCTGCACTAAACAATTAGAACGAAGTTTGGTGTTCTCATAAGATTTTCGCGTCTGATCTCTGGTAGGGTAAAAAATACTTTAAGGTCTAGGATTTTGACATTGCATAGAACTATGTTGACCCCTAATGTAAGGATAGAAGCTTTTCAATCCAAAACTATTTGCATCTCTCACAACCCGCTGAGCTAATGTGATTAGTCATGTAAAAAAAAACTCTTTGATTCTCGTTAAAAAATGGCACTTAAGTTTAGGTAGATACGGTTTCTTATTTTCAACTTAATGACAGCACTTGATTATGTGAAAAATGCTTAATTTCAAAACAAATGGCCCTTCAGGTCTAAAATGTTAAATGTATGCAGCGGCACACGGCGATCTCGACTATCGTTGTTTGCTCAGTCCTAACCCTCAAGTACTACTGTAACTCGAACGGTTGTCACTTATTTATTCGAATAATTTTGGTAGTCATTCGTCGATTCGTTTCGAATAATAAACGTTTATAAAACTGTCAATATTACTTGACGGAACGTCGGTAATATTTACTTTACCGTTTATTTTGGTGAATGAAAACGTCAGGATTCAAAAAAAAATTTACAGTTAAAGTTCTATTTTATTTATTTTAATTTGCGATAGGAAATAGTTTACATAACGACTCGAAGCTTGTCCTACGAAAATAACCTTTTATTTTCCTCTTAAATCTCCACGTAATAACAATTATTTAATAAATCGCGCAAATATTTATATAATCGGAAATTTTAATTAAAGATTAATTATTGAAACATATTAATGACGTACGCCGAATCGGAAGTGTTTACATAATTACGCAAAATCATCTCTCATTATCGTTTATCCAATTACGGCTTGATTAACGAACAAATTCAATTTCTCATATAATATACGTGGAGTGTCGCAATTTTATTCTTTATTAATTTACATTTTCAAAATATCGCGCGCTCATTAAAATTTGAATCGAGTGTTCATGGTAACACTCGATTATGTTTCTCATCGATCAATATTTCGCCATGATTTTAAATGAAGTGTTTGTAGAAAGTCGTGAATCATTAATGAGATTAATATAATCTATATTTTTGTTTATATTCAGAATTAAAGTTCAAAATACAACAAGGCTTAACAGTGTTCAAACATTGACGTGTTCTTTGACATAAGTCATTTTAGACTTAGCATCTATTGAGCTAGAATTGAGCCTGACATGGTGGACAATTCTATCTCTGTTTATTTCCAAACACAATAACCCCATCTCTTATGTGTAAATCGAAATCCTAATTTGAATAAACATCTGTAATTAAACCATATGCGACCTTAAATTAAACGCGATATTGTTGAAAATACATCATTCGCGGCGCCGGCTACCCGGTGTCTTAATACATTCAACTTTATTTATGATATTCAATTATTTCATTTTCCAAGAGAATTCTCGAACGTAAACAACGTTGAAATAATATCTCGTCTTTTCGTTCACGTTCTTTGTTGACTTTAGTTTCTTTATTCTTCAGTTAGTCTCGCTCGCGACCTTGTTATAAAATTATGTCTGAAACAAGATGTTTACTTTCTTTAGTTTGTTTTATTTGTTAGATAGGGAATTTCGTTAATTGTATGTTAAGTTTGATTTTCAATAAATGATCCTGATCTCAATGTTCAATCCGTTTCCGAGAATGAACTAATCAAAATGAATCATTTGTAAGGATGTCAAAAAACACTGTTCTGATTGGTCCAATCTTGAGATAGATCGAAAATGGATTGACATCGTTTATTGAAAATAGCGGTTCTCCTACTATACTGATTCTTCGTACGTAAGGAATATTCCATGCATTGATTCAGGGCGATGTATGTGTGTTGAGTGAATGAATTTCTATACAATGGAAAAATTTACATGGCTTGGAATGTTGAATATACCTATGTCATGCTAGGTAAAGGATTAATTCTATCAACTTTATTATCGTCAACAAGGTTGCATAAGGCTGACGGGGTAAAGCGGACAGCAGCGGTGGTGTCTAATGATTACACAGAGATTTATTTTTTATTAAATAAATTTCAATTTAATACAGGGTCATATTGACATTGCGTTCCTAAATGAACACATACTTATCTACATGGAAATAATACTTTACAATAAGTTACTTGAGCCGTATACGTAAAAAAAATTGTAAGTTTCGAATAAAATAAATAATAATAAAAAGTAATTTCAATTTTACACGCTCTAATGCCGCCATTACTACTCTAAGAGAATTCGTTGCAGCGGGAACATTATTCTTTCAGTCAGAAATACACTCACGCACACGACATATTCGCAGTATTAACACAATTATCCAAAAATCATGAAAGTTGAACTGGGATGTTTGACGAAAATATTCGTTATTCATGGCTGATGTTTGGCACAACGTTAGAAGAAGTAAAGACGAGTATGTGGTTTCATTTCAATGTAAAAATGACCCTGTATAAGCCATCAAACTTTAAACAACGATCTGTGTGATATCCGCATGACCAGCATCCCTTTTCATTAACCGTTCAAATTACAGAAAACCGTCTTCCGTACAATCTAGTGTAATTTTTTTACCAACTTTATTACAAGTGAATAGTGTAGTGTAGTGATGTGTGTGGCGCGTGAGGCACATCTATGACGAACAACAACAACGGAGTGAGCAGCGCGGGCGGCGAACCCGCCTCCGCAGAGCATGGATTCGCTCGAGGAGATGCTTCGAAAGGTATGTTGAGTTGAAAAACAACATCGATTGGTGACTGTATCGATATATATGTACCAGGTCCTAAACCTAGCGTTCCGTACACTCGCTGTGTTCGACTCAACTATACTGCAATCCGTACACCTGACTTTATTACAATGTTACATTGACAGCGTGTGGTTATGTACAGAGTGGCGTTCATAATATAAGAACCCGAGTCTAAGTGTAAACCTGGATATGAATAAATAATATTAGTTTAATAAGTAAAATTACATATTGTTCAAATGAAGAAGTAGGGTCTAACAGTGAAGTTTGGTTGCCATTTTAGTTCAGATTTTGAGCAAATAATTTATATGGACATCCGTGTCTATAGAATATACATCAATGGATGACTGTATGTTATTTACTAGTTTTTCCCGCTGTAAGTCACGAATACACTTTACGACGACAGTGCCATCTATGTAAAAATCAGATAAAAGATTCCAATTATTTCCCATTGGAGAAAATTACTGGGATTTAAATAATTTGTATCAATAATTTACTGCTTTCATATAAATAAACATTATTGTAAATACTGAATGATTATCCACAACTTAAATTATAAATAGCTAATCCAAAAGACCGCCCCGAATCGTACCAGGTGCAAAGGTGCCCTACGCAGGCGTTGGCCCGACTCTCGGACAAACTCCCTGGCCTCCGCACACCATACGCCACTAACCTCTACAGGGAATTTGTATCAATTTATTTGTGTATTTACTGTTTATTTCCCGTACTATGATGAAATAAAATAAATAAAAAAATGTGCTGGTAAGCCTGTGACTTGAGAACAAATCAATTATTCCGCTTCAGCAACTTAGAATTTGCTTACCCGTGCAATTTAGCAAAACCTGCACCAGAATTACATCTGCATTGTTTTATTCGATCACGATAATAATAATAATAATAAACCCGCAGGGGGGCGGCTTTGTGGCGAGCCGACGGTGAGTGGCGACACCGCGTTCCCTGATTCCGTGGGGGCTAAATGAGACCCCTGACCCTTAGCTTGCCCTTAACTTGGCCGGCTAGGGGGTGGAAGTCGCAAGAGCTAAGAACCTCAGCTCCAGGGTGGAAGTGCTCAATCTGCGTAATAGCGAGGAAACCCGCTCCGGGACGCGACAGCGACCCGCGATGGTGAAATCGGTGCACACCTCTCGACACCCTTAAGCCACCCACACCGGTGTTGCGTCCTTGGCTTACGCCACTCATGGGATGCCCATCTAGTGGGGGGCAAGTCACCGTCTGCCTTGAATACATAAGATTGAGACATTTTACTTGGCAGGCGTCCCGTTGTCTCAATCAATAGCCCAGCAACCAGTCCAGCTAGATCCCATCCATAGACCCAGTATAATTCCCATCTTTTCTGCAATAGTCCCTGCACCTTGCAAGCGCTGTCTTTGGCTGTATTTCCTCCATAAGTACAGACAGAGAGTACTCTGCAAGGTGTATAAACCCTAACTAGAGTAATGTATCTTAAAGGGGCCTCTACGTGTTGGATCCACGTCCCCACGCAAGCCTTCCAAAAGGACGGCCCTTTATGCCGTGATTTCCCGCAGGAATGATACAACATAATAATAATAATAATATCAGCCCTGTATTATATACTTGCCCACTACTGAGCACGGGCCTCCTCTACTACTGAGAGGGATTAGGCCTTAGTCCACCACGCTGGCCTAGTGCGGATTGGTAGACTTCACACACCTTCCAAATTCCTATAGAGAACTTCTCAGATGTGCAGGTTTCCTCACGATGTTTTCCTTCACCGTTAAAGCGAACGATAAATTCACAAAGAATACACACATGATTTTTTAGAAAAGTCAGAGGTGTGTGCCCTTGGGATTTGAAC
>NW_023592958.1:0-28929 GCF_014839805.1 Manduca sexta
GAAGGAGGACCTGAAAGTGCAGGCATGTGGTGCGCGTCATAGTCCGCAAGTCAGGCAGAAGCTTAAGGGGCGTCCCAGAAGGCTCTGAACTGGGTGAATAACAAAATCACCCGGTTTATCACGCAGCCTGAATCAGAGGTTGTTGCCCGTCTGGAGGGTGAGGGTGAAAAAGTCAGCGCGAACACAGTGCCCGCCTCGAGGCGAGCATGAACTGATACAGAGGAGAATACAGCCCTCCGCCGCCGGCTCGAACTCGAAGCTTCTGCGAGCAAAACGTCAGCAGAAGAAGTGTGGGCTATGGTAGAAGCGAGGGTCCAGGCCAGAGTGGATTCGGCCCTGATGGGACCAGCCCAGAGGCCCGCCCTAGCCCACGAAACTAGGGACGTCAACTGGGGATACACAACTCCCGTATCGGGAGGGGTGTGGAGGCCCTCCCCAGCCCAAGACCAAGAGGAGAAAGGAAAAGGGACGGGAAAGAAAACAGTCCCCGCTCCCACAATCCCCACTCCTGTAGCAGGACCCTCCAGCGCCCCGCCACAAGCAGTCGCAGGTCCTTCCGCGGCCACAGCGAATGAAGCGGCATCAAGGACGAAAAGGAGCCGGGAAAATAGGAAGGAGGCGACAGCGCCCGGGACAAAGGCAGCGCTCAACAACAAACCCCCTCCAAGGACAAGAGGAAAAAGCCGTCCCCGCAAGCACAACCTACACCGGGCCCCGCCCTCTACCGCCAGCCCCGCATCGATGGAGACGCCGTGGGTAGAAGTGGTGAGCCGAAGCAGAAAAGGAGGAAGCCCGCTGCAGCGCCTGAACACCAACCCGCAGCAGCCGGCGCGCCGGGCTGAGCCAAAGCTACGACCGCCACGCTCCGCAGCGGTCGTTATAACATTGACTCCTGCGGCGGTGGCTAAGGGCCTGTCCTACAAGCAGGTCGCACGGACGCCCAATCGAAGGTGGACCTCACCGGCCTAGACATCACTAGGCTGAGGCCAAAGTTCGCGGCCACGGGTGCCCCAATGTATGAGGTGCCGGGGCCAACTCGAAAGGGCCGACTCCCTCGCCGCGAGGCTGAGGGAGTGCTTCGGTGGGTCGGAGGTGAGAATATCCCGGCCCACCAAAACCGTCGAGCTGCGACTGTCCGGGTGGACTACACTGCAACACGAGACAGTCGCAGCGGCCTCGCCAAGGCCGGTGAGTGTTCACCAGACGCCATAAAGGTCGAATTCGGCCCGACCGATCCGGAGTAGGATCAGCGTGGGTCCGCATGCCGATTAAGGCGGCCCAAAAGTCAGGGGCGGGCCGCATACTGATAGGGTGGACCGCGGCTCGGGTGACTGTCCTGGAGTCGCGGCCAATGCGGCTTTCCGGTGCCTGGAGAGCGGGCACGTCCGCGAGCGCTGCAACTGTGCAGTCGACCGCAGCGATCTCTGTTACCGCTGCGGTCAGGCGGGCCCTGAGCCCGGGATTGTAAGGCCCCGGCGAACTGCGCAGTCTGCGGCCGCCGGCAGGCCCGCCAGGCACCGGCTCGGGGAAGGCTTGTTCCGCCCCCGACGCAACCGGCGCCGCCCCCAAAATGAAAGGAACGCCGCCGCGGCTGAGGTTCTGTCCCAGCCGCGGGCGGCAGGCCCTGCAACAGTCAGTGGCCGAGATGGACGTCGGGGAGATCGCCCATCAATAATGGACCTAAGTTTCCTCCAGGCGAACATCAACCACTGCGCCCGCGCCCAGGACCTGTTGTCCCAAAGCCTGGCGCAGTGGTCGGTGCAATAGTCCGTGGTCGCCGAACCGTATTTTGTCCCGCCCCGAGATAACTGGGTAGGGGACATCGACGGGTCGGTGGCCATAATCACCAGGGTGCCGCTGGCTCCTGCCCTTCGCAAAAAGTCGAGAAGGGCCAGGGATGCGTCGCGGCTCTGTTGGGAATTGTGGATAGTTGGAGTTTATTTCTCCCCAACAGACCCTGGCCGAGTTCGAATCTTTCCTCGTTCGGCTGGGGGCCCTGGTTGAGCAGGGCCAACCTCACCCGACGATCGTCGCCGGTGACTTCAACGCGAAATCCGCGGTCTGGGGTTCGCCGGCGGACGCTCGCGGTGAGGTCCTGGAGGAATGGGCGATCTCCGTCGGCCTGGCCGTTCTGAACAGGGGTCGGTGGACACGTGCGTGCGGCACAACGGCGGGTCAATTGTTGATTTGTCGTTTGGGTGCCCGTCGTCGCACGTCGTGTCCGTGGCTGGAGGGTCCTCGTGGACGCGGAGACGCTATCGGATCATCGATATATAAGGTTCGATGTCGCCGCGCCCACGAGCCAACGTAACCAGCCCAGTGGTGGACCGAGTGCCCCTGTTCAGGACGGCCCGCGGTGGGCATTAAGGCGCCTCGACAAGGAGGCCCTAGAGCTGGCCACTCTGGCTGTCTCGTGGCTCCCCGAGCCGGAGGGTCCGGTGAGGGTTGAGCAGGAGGCGGAGTGGTTCGGGGTGGCAATGTCGGACGTTTGCGACGCCGCCATGCCCCGGGCGCTCCGTCCTCCGCGGCGGGAGGTGTACTGGTGGTCGGCGGAGCTAGCGCAGTTGCGCGCGTCTTGCGTGGCTGCGCGCCGCCGATACGCCAGGCATCGCCGCCGCCGTATTCGCGCACGAGACCATGAAGACCGGGAGCGGCAGCTCTACGGCCTCTATAAAGAGGCGAAGAGCGCTGCGGGTGGCCATTCATAGGGCCAAGGTCGCGACACGCAAGGAGTTTTCCCTATGGAGACTCTCGACGGGGACCCGTTGGGGCGCCCCTACAAACTAGTGATGAACAAGCTTCGTCCAGCGGCGCCCCCGCTGTCGCAGAGTCTCCAGCCAGAACTACTGGCCAACGTTGTCGCGGCCTTGTTCCCGGCCACCGAGGATACCACTCCTCCACCGATGGCGCCACCGGAAGTGGCGTCATCGTCGTTTTCGGCAAGGATATTCCAGAGGTTTCGCCCGCGGAAATGCGGGCGGCAGTGTTTCGGCTGCGGGGCAAAAACACGCCCCGGGTCTCGACGGCATCCCGGGAAAGCCTGGGTGCTTGCCCTCGAGTACAGGGCCGCGGCTCCGCAGCCTATTCTCCGCCTGTGTGGTGCAGGGCGTCTTCCCGGCGCGTTGGAAAACCGGGAAGCTCGTCCTGCTGAAGAAGAGGAAGACCCGCAGAGTCGCCGTCGGCCTACCGGCCCATCGTGCTGCTCGACGAGGTCGCCAAACTTTTGAGCGCATTTTACACGCACCTCGTCGAGCACCTCGAGAGGGTCGGTCCCAACTTAAGCCGACAACCAGTTTGGTTTTCGTGGTGGACGCTCTACTGTCCATGCGATTCTGCGGGTCAAGTCGCAGGCGGAGGAAGCAGTGGCCAGGGGAAAGGTTATTATTGCCGTGTCGTTAGACATTTCTAACGCTTTTAATTCGCTCCCCTGGCCATGTATCAACGAAGCACTGCGGCACCACGCGGTGCCGCCCTATCTCAGGCGTCTGGTGCACGCGTACCTTTCTGACAGGTACGTGGTGTATCCGGGCGCCGACGGGTAACACGAAGAGCGATGTCGTGCGGTGTTCCACAGGGGTCGGTTCTAGGCCCCTCTTGTGGAACATCGGGTACGACTGGGTGCTCCGTGGTGCCAATCTCTGGGGCGTCGGCGTGACGTGCTATGCGGATGATACGCTGGTCACTGCCACGTCCAAGACCTTCCAGGACGCCGCGATCCTGGCGGCGGTGGGCACCGGTCACGTAGTGAGCCGATCAGGCGTTTAGGTTTGAAGGTGGCCCTCGAAGACCGAGGCCATTTGTTTCACGGGCCCCTCGGCGGCGCGGCCGGTGCCCACATCGAGGTTGAGGGGTGCGGAGTCCCATCGGCAAAACCATGAAGTATTTAGGTCTGATTTTGGACAGCCGGTGGGAATTCCGCGCCCATTTCGAAAAGTTGCGGACAAAATTGTCCAGGGCAGCGGGCGCTCTTTCTAGCCTGCTGCCCAACCTGGAAGGTCCTGGTATCCCTTGCCGAAGGTTGTACCACGGGGTCGTGCGGTCCATGGCGTTGTACGGCAGCCCGGTCTGGGCTGACGCCCTGAAGGGCGTTCTGTCGCCCTCCTGCGGGGCCCGCAGCGGGTCGTAGCGCAGCGGGCCATACGGGCGTACCGCACGGTCTCGTACGAGGCGGCTTGTCTTTTGGCCGGATTCCTGCCCTGGGATCTGGACGCCAAAGCCCTCTCCGATACTTTTCATTGGAGGGAGGAGGCGTTCAGGAACGGGCAGCGTCCGGCTGAAGGTGGAGGCCAAAAGGGCCTCCTTACGGCGAGCCGCCGTGGAGGAGTGGCGTCTCAGGCTGGAGGCCCCGTCAGCGGGGCTTCGGGCCGTAGCGGCAGTGCGTCCTGTCTTTGCACAGTGGCTGGACAGGCGCCACGGCGCGGCGACATTTCGCCTGACGCAGGTGCTCACCGGGCATGGGTGCTTCGGGGAGTACCTGTGCCAGATAGTAGGCACGGAGGTCAGCGCCGTGTGTCACCATTGTGACAACTGCCCGCGGGATACGGCCCAACATACGTTGGAGTCTTGCCCAGCCTGGGACGATGAGCGCAGCGCTCTCGTGTCAGTCGTCGGAGAGATCTCGCTGCCGGCCGTGGTCGCTTCCATGGTCGGCAGCCCGGAGGCCTGGCGTGCGGTGGCCCACTTCTGCGAGGTGGTCCTCGCAGAAGGAGAGTGCCGAGAGGGATCGAGAGAGGGAGGATCCCTCCCGCCGTCAGAGGAGACGTAGGAGGCGCCGGGTGGACGACTGACCGGCGTCTCCCGCCCTGTGGAATGGGGGCGTTTGGAGAATTCCACCACGGTATCCCCTGCCTGTCGTAAAGGCGACTAATAGGGGCCACGAAGGGGGTCGTCGGCGGGCAGCAGGGGCTGCCGTCTAGTGCGCGCGCACTTTTCAGTGCGTGCAGTGCGTTCATCGCATACTCTCGGTTGACCCCGGGATGGACGGCAGTGTGTTGTTGGCCTCACGCTGCCGTAGACGCCGGGGCGTCATTCGGTGCGCAGGGGCTTCTGAGCCCCCATAGGAGACGGGCCGCAAGGCGGCACCGCGCAAGAGGAGCGGTTGCGGTCGCAGACTAGACACTCAACGTCAGAGGAAGCCCGCAGCCGTCCCTAATGCGCCGAAGAGGGCCACCGCGGAGTTTTAGCTGGTAGGCCGTGCATAGGTTTAAGTTGTATAGGTAGTGTTAGGGACTCGGCCCGGCGGTCGCCCGAAGGACACCATCAAATCCGGGCGGCTCAACGCCGGGTCGTAAGGCACGGTTACTAACATAACCGCAGTCGCCCCCCGAAGGCTGGGCGGTAGTAATAAGGTACTTTCTCCGCGAAACCAAAAAAGGTTAGGGGTTAGGTTAGGTTAGGTTAGGTTAGGTTAGGTTAGGTTAGGTTAGGTTTTTTTTTTTCTGGTCCCCCTATCCAGGACAAGGGATGTTTTTTAATTCTTTATTTTTATTATTATGTATCTTGTATTACCAACAAATTTATTCCTTATTTCTATCTGTATCTTATGTTAATTATCTTCTTTATCTATGTTATATTTATCTATACTTATTTCTACTTGTCTTAATTGTACATATATCTATATTTATTTACTTCTAATTTATTACTAGTAATACATAATATTATATTATATATTCAGCAATATTTCTATCACTATTTCTTTTTGTTACCTTATTAACTATTTTTTGTGCAATAATTTAAAATATATGTGTGTCTTCCTTATTTTTAAGTATCTTATGTATTTACCTAATGTCAGTTTTATATCAATCTTATTTTCTAAATTATGTCTATCCACTGCGTGGATGGGACACTCGAGCAGGAGATGTGGGACCGTCTCCTGAACATCAGGGTCACATTGGCACGCCGGGCTCTCCTTGCACTTGAACCGATGCAAGTACTCGGAGAACCCGCCGTGCCCCGTGAACACCTGCGTCAGTGTGGCGTCAGGGCGATCCGCCTTACGACCCTGTGCGCCTCGACCGCGTCCGGAAAGAACAGCTTCGTCACCGAAGCCGTCTCTCCGTCCGCGTATCTCCGGCTCCATTCGTCAATCGGTCTTTTCGGATCTGTCGTTTGACGAACGAAGACATTTGTCGTAATGCGCACGGGTCTTCAGGTGTTGTGCGGCCTCCTTAGCGAGTACGTCCGCCCTCTCGTTTCCCTCCACCCCCACATGTGCCTTCACCCAGAAAAGCTCAAGTTTCTGGGTGCGTTGTTCGGCTTCCTTTATCAAGTTTTTAATTTCAAACGCGATGGGGTGGAGGGAATCACCTCTGGTGACGACGTCGAGAGCGGACCTTGCGTCGCTGAAGATGCCGCACGCAGGAAGCCCGCTACGGAGCCTCCTCCACGGCTTTGCGGAGGGCGAGAAGTTCCGCCTGATAGACAGAGCAGTATGGCTCGAGCCGCAATTTTCTGGTACTCGTCTCGGCGGCACCGTTCCATATGGACAGCGCCGCTCCGACTTTCCCATCAATCTTGCTTCCGTCGGTGAAGATACTAGACCCTCACCGACGTGTCGAGCCAGTTCCGCCCCATCCGCCAGGCATTTGAAGCTCCCGCATCCGCTCCGCCGGGTGGTCCAAGCTGACGAAGGCCACAGGAACTTCCACTTCTCGGTCTCCCACCACCGCCTGAGAGTGCCCTTCTGACTTCATAAGGGTGCGGTTTCCCGCACCCTTATGTCAGAGGGAGCACTCCCGCCAGTAGCAGGGCCGAGTTGAGCGAGACAGTCCTGTAGGCCTTCGTCATCTTCTGCGCGAAGCTGCGCTGGATCGCTCCGAGCTGCTTCCTAACACCCAGCTTCCGGCTGGCTGGAGCCCATGCGCTTGCAGCGTACAAGATCACGGGCTCCACCGCAGCCGTGTAGATCGTCCTGATCACCTCAGGGTCCCAATCCCCACTGGACCTTGGCTGACCTCGCGAGCACCTTGAAGAGGCTGATCGCCTTGGCGCACGCCTGCTTCACGTGACCGTTAAAGGTCAGTTTTCGGTCTATTAGGAGGCCGAGCAGCTTGATCTCGTTTGACAGACCAATGTCGACTCCGCCCATGCGCAGGATCGGGGTGTCATACTTAAGCTTGTTCGTGATCACCATCGCCTGGGTCTTGTGAGGCGCGAACTTCAACTTGTTTCTGACACCCCAATCCCGCACATAGGCCAGAGCCGCATTGGCCTGCCTTTGAGCTTCTCCTGTGGAGTCCCCATCGAACACCAGGACGACATCGTCAGCAAAAGCTTGGCAATAGTCGCCCCGGCGCTCGAGACCCTGTAAAGGGGGTCGAGGAGGAGATTCCACAGGATCGGCCCCCCAATAGAGCCTTGAACACAACCTTTAACGGTCCTGCGTGCAGACTCGGCACCCGCATACCGAACCCTGACCATCCGATCATCCAGATAGCTGGCGACCAACCGTCTGATGTTTGGTGGGCAGCGTTCTTCCGCCAACCGGACCTTTATTGCCGGCCACCAGGCGCTATCGAAGGCCCCCTCTATGTCCAACGATATCATGATCAGGACCCTCTTCTGCTCGAAGTTTGGCCTGACATGACTCATCAGATCATAGAGGGAGTCCTCGGTGCCCCTTTGTGGCATAAAGCCGTATTGGCGGTGGCTCATCCTCGGGAGGATGTGCCATTTGAGCCTACCCACCAGCATCTTTTCAGGATCTTTCCCATCACTGGCAACAGTCCTATCGGTCGGTGCGCTTTGGGAACCGAGTAATCGTCCTTACCCCGGCTTCCTCCCAGCACAACGACCGTGGCCTCCTTCCAGATCTTCGGGAAGTAGGCCAGTTCTAGGCACTTGTTGGCCAGTGATAGGAAAGACTCCGGATCTTCGCTGATCGCCTGCGAGCAGATATCGGAGGTCAGGCCGTCCGATCCGGGCGCCTTCTTAGGATTGAAGGTCACCAGCGCAGCCGTGAGCTCCCAGCGTGAACGGTGGGTCATGTACCTCACCATGGACCGGGTCGTTCACGCGTGAGGCAAGCTCGGGTGCGCCGGTGATCGTTATCCTCCTCGTGAGGGTCGGCCGGGTAGAAGGTCTCGGCAAGATATCTTGCCGATTCCTCCTGACCCAGGGTTTGCCCTTCCCTCACGAGTGGCGCATCTTCATGCCGCTTGGTCAGCCTGCCCATTACCCGGTAGATCCCATCCCACAGTCCTTCCTTGTCCTGTTTCCCGCAGAACTCCTTCCAGCTCTTTGTTTGCGCTTTCCCTGTCTCATTTTCATATTTCTCCTTGGCTTCTTTATATTCTCTAATTACTTTTCCTTTTCTTACAGGTGCCGCCCACCGGATTCTTCTTTTCTTTCGCATCATATCTTTTTTGAGGCACTCGAGTTCATCGGACCACCACGGTATGTTGAATTTATTTATTTTTTCTTTTCAGGTATTGTTTCTTTACATATTTTAGTTATTAATTCTATATATTTTCCTACTGTATTTTCTAATTGTTGTTTTGATTTTATTCTACTATTTCTGCTCCATTAATTTTATTTTCTATCATTGATTTTTTTGATTTTGATGCCAAATTCACTCCAATCAGCTTTTTTTGTGTTATATTTCCTCGTGGTGTTATTGATTTTTAATGCTTGTTGCTTTTTTCTAGTCTGATATTAAAGATTATGGTGTTGTGGTCGAACTCGTGATGTCCTCCTTTACCGTCAATTTTCTATTTTATCCAGAAGATCGACCGAGCAGGCGGTGACGTCCACCTGGCTGGTATGCCCTGTCTCCCTAACGGTGAAAAACGTCGGTGTCGTGCCTTCGTTCAACACGTGGAGTCCGGCTTCATCCAGCCAGCTGGACACCTCCTCCCCTCTTCGATCTATCTCCTGGCTCCACCATAGGCTTCTCGCGTTGGCGTCTCCACCTATTAGTAGGTGCCTCGAGCCCACTCTGTTGCAAATGTCCCTCAGTTGGTCGAGGTACCCGTCCACCGGTCGTCCGGTTCGAAAGTAGTACAGAGACCACCACGATCTCCCAGGCGCTGGTGCGGATTTTCACCACGACAATATTGGTCGTGGTGATTCCGACAGATCAAGGCGTCCATAGTCTGGTCGAAGACCGCTATGGCCGCCTTGACCGTTTCCGCTCCGCGCACTGGAAGATCCTGGCGGCCCCGTAGTTCTTCTTCACGCGGCAGTTCCTCCGACGTATGGCTCCTGGATGGTGCGAAGGCCAACCTCCTCTCGGCTGCTGCTAACATAATTTCTTGCGTTGCGAATGCTTTTCTTTGAAGGTTGGCCTGCGCCACCAGGTATGGCCTGACGCCGGAGTCGGTGGCGGGTGTCCTGTTGCTCTGGAGACCACCTCAGCAATAAGCTATGGCGGAGCGCGCCAGTGTCCCATCGCTTCCTGACCGGACAGTCCCGGCTGAATGCATTGTGGCTCGTGTCAGTCATCTTTGCCTTTTGGCAATTGCAGCAGGTCGGCTGCGCTGCTGCCGTCCAGTCCGGACAGTCCGATCTCAAGTGCGGCCCCGCAGTGACTGCACACGTCAGAGAGGCCCGGCAGAACCTCCTCCCGTGGCCATATCCCAAACACTTGGAACACTGTACCAGCGGGGACTGATCCTCCACCCGGACTCTCTGGACATCGATGTGTAACGCACCGGCTTCGGTGGTGAGTGCCCAAACTTGCGGTGACACTTTATGACTACATGTGCCATTAACGGGTTCCTCGCCCTTCTTCTATATTTCACTTCCAGTCTATCTTCACCTTCCCTATCTTTCCTAGAATATTTTTGTTTTGCAGTCTTATAGCTCTTATTATTTCTTCGTCCTTATGACAATTCAGCACGTCTTTCAGGATGATGAGTGGGTCCTTGTTTACCATTTCCTCTACCTTCAATCTGTCTCCTGCTTTTGTTAATTTGTCCTTTATTTTCTTTATTTTCTTCTTGGTCCTGGCATCCTATAATTCCTTTCGTGTCTTTTGCCTTGCTAAGTCTATCTACTCTGATCCCCTCTTCTGCTGCGTTCACTACCTTTCTTATCTTCTCAACCACTTCATCTCCCGTCTCCTGCTCATCCTTCGACGTGACCACTATGGAGTGTAGCGCCGTTGCCGCACTCAGGGAATCTTCGCTGTTGTGGGCCGGCTGCCGCACACTCGCATAGGTCGTTGTTCGGCCTCCTTCGTAATAATTCCGCTTATCTTGTCCAATTCCTTTTGTTTCTTTTAGTAATTCTGTGTTTTCTTTTTAACTTGTCCATTATTTCTTTAACTCTTCCTTTCCTTCCTCGATCTTTCATCCTAACAACGACATCCTCCATCACTTTTCTCCTGATCTTCCTATCCTAGTCCTTTGTATCTCTTTTCCTTGTAAGCTCTCCTTCCTCTGCTTCTTTCACTAGCTTGTATAGTCTTTCCGTGTTATATATTACCTCCGTCTTTATTTCCGTTTTGAGGTTACGGCTGTTATTTATTTGAGCTTGGTTTCATGTGGCAAGCTTTCAGTCCTCTGCCGCCTACTTATAAATTCTGTCAATCTTATTACCGGAGATTTCTCAAATCTCCATATCCACATTAGAGGCCAGTTTCTTCAAGAACAGTAGTGTCAAGCGTTTATGGCTTTTTTGCGCAAGCCCGGTAACTTCGTTTATATGCATGTTGAGCTTCGTCTCGAATGAATTTCTGCTTGCTTGCGCGACAGTAGCCCCTGCTTGTCGCGTCTCGGCTAGCACTACACGATTGGAGCCGTTTTGCTGCAAAAATTTTCACCGTCGGCAAACAAAGGTAAAATTCAAAAATTCTCGAAAAGAGGGGGAATTCAAAAATGTTAAACGTATACTATAATCGAGCCAAACAACGATGTCCAACTATATGTATATTTTCGATATTCGAACAAATTATTTTTACAATGTGCACAGTTTAGATTTGGATTAATAAATCGATCAAATGATGATGAAATTTGGAGTTCGCCGGATTTTTCAGGTTAACCTATGTTAGGCGCTCGGCGGTACAATTATGTAACAATCTTATGTACAGTCGGTACAAAATTCTCAAATTGTCCTCAATAAAGCATGAAAATATAAAATTTTGAATAATATCGAGGGAGGTAGTGTCAAAACGACTATCAGCGACGCCGGACAACGCTGTACTGCAAGAACGGTAAGTATTCAATCAATTTATATAAAAATTTTGAATATAATCTCAATAACTTGTAATAATTTATGTTTTAATCTTAACGGACGGGAGAATGAAATTTTTGGCCGGAGCGCGACGTGCGACGCGTCGTTGGACGCGTCTCGGCTAGCACTACACGATTCAAAAATAAAAGGAGTACCGTCGATACAAAAATTTTCACCGTCGGCAAACAAAGGTAAAATTCAAAAATTCAAAAATTTCGAAAAATTGAGGGGGAATGTCAAAAACTGTCTAAACGTATACTACTAATCGAGCCAAAGACAACGATGTGCCACACTATGATGTTTATACAAAAATTTTCGATATTCGAACAAATTATTTTTTAAAATGTGCACAGTTTAGATATGGATTATCATACATCGATCAGCTGATGACGACGCAATTTGGAGTTCGCCGGATATGTAAGTGTGACCCGTCGTTAGACAGGTCTCGGCGCGTACAATAAGATTATGTAACAATCTTATGTACAGTCGGTACAAAATTCTCAAATTGTCCTCCAATAAAGCATGAAAATATAAAATTTTGAATAATATCGAGGGAGGTAGTGTCAAAACGACTATCAGCGACGCCGGACAACGCTGTACTGCAAGAACGGTAAGTATTCAATCAATTTATATAAAAAATTTTTGAATATAATCTCACTAACTTGAAATAATATATGTTTTAATCTGAACGGACGGGAGAATCAAAGTTTTTGGCCGGAGCGCGACGTGCGACGCGTCGTTGGACGCGTCTCGGCTAGCACTACACGATTCAAAAATAAAAGGAGTACCGTCGATACAAAAATTTTCACCGTCGGCAAACAAAGGTAAAATTCAAAAATTCAAAAATTTCGAAAAATTGAGGGGGAATGTCAAAAACTGTCTAAACGTATACTACTAATCGAGCCAAAGACAACGATGTGCCACACTATGATGTTTATACAAAAATTTTCGATATTCGAACAAATTATTTTTTAAAATGTGCACAGTTTAGATATGGATTATCATACATCGATCAGCTGATGACGACGCAATTTGGAGTTCGCCGGATATGTAAGTGTGACCCGTCGTTAGACATCGTCTCGGCGCGTACAATAAGATTATGTAACAATCTTATGTACAGTCGGTACAAAATTCTCAAATTGTCCTCAATAAAGCATGAAAATATAAAATTTTGAATAATATCGAGGGAGGTAGTGTCAAAAACGACTATCAGCGACGCCGGACAACGCTGTACTGCAAGAACGGTAAGTATTCAATCAATTTATATAAAAATTTTGAATATAATCTCAATAACTTGTAATAATATATAAATACCAATCAAACGGACGGGAGAATGAAATTTTTGGCCGGAGCGCGACGTGCGACGCGTCGTTGGACGCGTCTCGGCTAGCACTACACGATTCAAAAATAAAAGGAGTACCGTCGATACAAAAATTTTCACCGTCGGCAAACAAAGGTAAAATTCAAAAATTCAAAAATTTCGAAAAATTGAGGGGAATGTCAAAAACTGTCTAAACGTATACTACTAATCGAGCCAAAGACAACGATGTGCCACACTATGATGTTTATACAAAAATTTTCGATATTCGAACAAATTATTTTTTAAAATGTGCACAGTTTAGATATGGATTATCATACATCGATCAGCTGATGACGACGCAATTTGGAGTTCGCCGGATATGTAAGTGTGACCCGTCGTTAGACGCGTCTCGGCGCGTACAATAAGATTATGTAACAATCTTATGTACAGTCGGTACAAAATTCTCAAATTGTCCTCCAATAAAGCATGAAAATATAAAATTTTGAATAATATCGAGGGAGGTAGTGTCAAAAACGACTATCAGCGACGCGCGGACAACGCTGTACTGCAAGAACGGTAAGTATTCAATCAATTTATATAAAAATTTTGAATATAATCTCAATAACTTGTAATAATATATAAATACCAATCAAACGGACGGGAGAATGAAATTTTTTGGCCGGAGCGCGACGTGCGACGCGTCGTTGGACGCGTCTCGGCTAGCACTACACGATTCAAAAATAAAAAGGAGTACCGTCGATACAAAAATTTTCACCGTCGGCAAACAAAGGTAAAATTCAAAAATTCAAAAATTTCGAAAAATTGAGGGGGAATGTCAAAAACTGTCTAAACGTATACTACTAATCGAGCCAAAGACAACGATGTGCCACACTATGATGTTTATACAAAAATTTTCGATATTCGAACAAATTATTTTTTAAAATGTGCACAGTTTAGATATGGATTATCATACATCGATCAGCTGATGACGACGCAATTTGGAGTTCGCCGGATATGTAAGTGTGACCCGTCGTTAGACGTCTCGGCGCGTACAATAAAAACGACTATCAGCGACGCCGGACAACGCTGTACTGCAAGAACGGTAAGTATTCAATCAATTTATATAAAAATTTTGAATATAATCTCAATAACTTGTAATAATATATAAATACCAATCAAACGGACGGGAGAATGAAATTTTTTGGCCGGAGCGCGACGTGCGACGCGTCGTTGGACGCGTCTCGGCTAGCACTACACGATTCAAAAATAAAAAGGAGTACCGTCGATACAAAAATTTTCACCGTCGGCAAACAAAGGTAAAATTCAAAAATTCAAAAATTTCGAAAAATTGAGGGGGAATGTCAAAAACTGTCTAAACGTATACTACTAATCGAGCCAAAGACAACGATGTGCCACACTATGATGTTTATACAAAAATTTTCGATATTCGAACGAGACAGGTCTCGGCGCGTACAATAAGATTATGTAACAATCTTATGTACAGTCGGTACAAAATTCTCAAATTGTCCTCCAATAAAGCATGAAAATATAAAATTTTGAATAATATCGAGGGAGGTAGTGTCAAAAACGACTATCAGCGACGCCGGACAACGCTGTACTGCAAGAACGGTAAGTATTCAATCAATTTATATAAAAATTTTGAATATAATCTCAATAACTTGTAATAATATATAAATACCAATCAAACGGACGGGAGAATGAAATTTTTTGGCCGGAGCGCGACGTGCGACGCGTCGTTGGACGCGTCTCGGCTAGCACTACACGATTCAAAAATAAAAGGAGTACCGTCGATACAAAAATTTTCACCGTCGGCAAACAAAGGTAAAATTCAAAAATTCAAAAATTTCGAAAAATTGAGGGGGAATGTCAAAACTGTCTAAACGTATACTACTAATCGAGCCAAAGACAACGATGTGCCACACTATGATGTTTATACAAAAATTTTCGATATTCGAACAAATTATTTTTTAAAATGTGCACAGTTTAGATATGGATTATCATACATCGATCAGCTGATGACGACGCAATTTGGAGTTCGCCGGATATGTAAGTGTGACCCGTCGTTAGACGTCTCGGCGCGTACAATAAGATTATGTAACAATCTTATGTACAGTCGGTACAAAATTCTCAAATTGTCCTCCAATAAAGCATGAAAATATAAAATTTTGAATAATATCGAGGGAGGTAGTGTCAAAACGACTATCAGCGACGCCGGACAACGCTGTACTGCAAGAACGGTAAGTATTCAATCAATTTATATAAAAATTTTGAATATAATCTCAATAACTTGTAATAATATATAAATACCAATCAAACGGACGGGAGAATGAAATTTTTTGGCCGGAGCGCGACGTGCGACGCGTCGTTGGACGCGTCTCGGCTAGCACTACACGATTCAAAAATAAAAAGGAGTACCGTCGATACAAAAATTTTCACCGTCGGCAAACAAAGGTAAAATTCAAAAATTCAAAAATTTCGAAAAATTGAGGGGAATGTCAAAAACTGTCTAAACGTATACTACTAATCGAGCCAAAGACAACGATGTGCCACACTATGATGTTTATACAAAAATTTTCGATATTCGAACAAATTATTTTTTAAAATGTGCACAGTTTAGATATGGATTATCATACATCGATCAGCTGATGACGACGCAATTTGGAGTTCGCCGGATATGTAAGTGTGACCCGTCGTTAGACACCCAGTCTCGCGCGTACAATAAGATTATGTAACAATCTTATGTACAGTCGGTACAAAATTCTCAAATTGTCCTCCAATAAAGCATGAAAATATAAAATTTTGAATAATATCGAGGGAGGTAGTGTCAAAACGACTATCAGCGACGCCGGACAACGCTGTACTGCAAGAACGGTAAGTATTCAATCAATTTATATAAAAATTTTGAATATAATCTCAATAACTTGTAATAATATATAAATACCAATCAAACGGACGGGAGAATGAAATTTTTGGCCGGAGCGCGACGTGCGACGCGTCGTTGGACGCGTCTCGGCTAGCACTACACGATTCACAAATAAAAGGAGTACCGTCGATACAAAAATTTTCACCGTCGGCAAACAAAGGTAAAATTCAAAAATTCAAAAATTTCGAAAAATTGAGGGGGAATGTCAAAAACTGTCTAAACGTATACTACTAATCGAGCCAAAGACAACGATGTGCCACACTATGATGTTTATACAAAAATTTTCGATATTCGAACAAATTATTTTTAAAATGTGCACAGTTTAGATATGGATTATCATACATCCCGATCAGCTGATGACGACGCAATTTGGAGTTCGCCGGATATGTAAGTGTGACCCGTCGTTAGACGTCTCGGCGCGTACAATAAGATTATGTAACAATCTTATGTACAGTCGGTACAAAATTCTCAAATTGTCCTCCAATAAAGCATGAAAATATAAAATTTTGAATAATATCGAGGGAGGTAGTGTCAAAACGACTATCAGCGACGCCGGACAACGCTGTACTGCAAGAACGGTAAGTATTCAATCAATTTATATAAAAATTTTGAATATAATCTCAATAACTTGTAATAATTTATGTTTTAATCTTAACGGACGGGAGAATGAAATTTTTGGCCGGAGCGCGACGTGCGACGCGTCGTTGGACGCGTCTCGGCTAGCACTACACGATTCAAAAATAAAAGGAGTACCGTCGATACAAAAATTTTCACCGTCGGCAAACAAAGGTAAAATTCAAAAATTCAAAAATTTCGAAAAATTGAGGGGAATGTCAAAAACTGTCTAAACGTATACTACTAATCGAGCCAAAGACAACGATGTGCCACACTATGATGTTTATACAAAAATTTTCGATATTCGAACAAATTATTTTTAAAATGTGCACAGTTTAGATATGGATTATCATACATCCGATCGGCTGATGACGACGCAATTTGGAGTTCGCCGGATATGTAAGTGTGACCCGTCGTTAGACGCGTCTCGGCGCGTACAATAAGATTATGTAACAATCTTATGTACAGTCGGTACAAAATTCTCAAATTGTCCTCCAATAAAGCATGAAAATATAAAATTTTGAATAATATCGAGGGAGGTAGTGTCAAAACGACTATCAGCGACGCCGGACAACGCTGTACTGCAAGAACGGTAAGTATTCAATCAATTTATATAAAAATTTTGAATATAATCTCAATAACTTGTAATAATATATAAATACCAAAACGGACGGGAGAATGAAATTTTTTGGCCGGAGCGCGACGTGCGACGCGTCGTTGGACGCGTCTCGGCTAGCACTACACGATTCAAAAATAAAAAGGAGTACCGTCGATACAAAAATTTTCACCGTCGGCAAACAAAGGTAAAAATCAAAAATTCAAAAATTTCGAGAAAAAATTGAGGGGGGGGGGAATGTCAAAAACTGTCTAAACGTATACTACTAATCGAGCCAAAGACAACGATGTGCCACACTATGATGTTTATACAAAAATTTTCGATATTCGAACAAATTATTTTTAAAATGTGCACAGTTTAGATATGGTTATCATACATCGATCAGCTGATGACGACGCAATTTGGAGTTCGCCGGATATGTAAGTGTGACCCGTCGTTAGACGCGTCTCGGCGCGTACAATAAGATTATGTAACAATCTTATGTACAGTCGGTACAAAATTCTCAAATTGTCCTCCAATAAAGCATGAAAATATAAAATTTTGAATAATATCGAGGGAGGTAGTGTCAAAACGACTATCAGCGACGCCGGACAACGCTGTACTGCAAGAACGGTAAGTATTCAATCAATTTATATAAAAATTTTGAATATAATCTCAATAACTTGTAATAATATATAAATACCAATCAAACGGACGGGAGAATGAAATTTTTTGGCCGGAGCGCGACGTGCGACGCGTCGTTGGACGCGTCTCGGCTAGCACTACACGATTCAAAAATAAAAGGAGTACCGTCGATACAAAAATTTTCACCGTCGGCAAACAAAGGTAAAATTCAAAAATTCAAAAATTTCGAAAAATTGAGGGGAATGTCAAAACTGTCTAAACGTATACTACTAATCGAGCCAAAGACAACGATGTGCCACACTATGATGTTTATACAAAAATTTTCGATATTCGAACAAATTATTTTTTAAAATGTGCACAGTTTAGATATGGATTATCATACATCGATCAGCTGATGACGACGCAATTTGGAGTTCGCCGGATATGTAAGTGTGACCCGTCGTTAGACGCGTCTCGGCGCGTACAATAAGATTATGTAACAATCTTATGTACAGTCGGTACAAAATTCTCAAATTGTCCTCCAATAAAGCATGAAAATATAAAATTTTGAATAATATCGAGGGAGGTAGTGTCAAAAAGACTATCAGCGACGCCGGACAACGCTGTACTGCAAGAACGGTAAGTATTCAATCAATTTATATAAAAATTTTGAATATAATCTCAATAACTTGTAATAATTTATGTTTTAATCTTAACGGACGGGAGAATGAAATTTTTGGCCGGAGCGCGACGTGCGACGCGTCGTTGGACGCGTCTCGGCTAGCACTACACGATTCAAAAATAAAAGGAGTACCGTCGATACAAAAATTTTCACCGTCGGCAAACAAAGGTAAAATTCAAAAATTCAAAAATTTCGAAAAATTGAGGGGGAATGTCAAAAACTGTCTAAACGTATACTACTAATCGAGCCAAAGACAACGATGTGCCACACTATGATGTTTATACAAAAATTTTCGATATTCGAACAAATTATTTTTAAAATGTGCACAGTTTAGATATGGATTATCATACATCGATCAGCTGATGATGACGCAATTTGGAGTTCGCCGGATATGTAAGTGTGACCCGTCGTTAGACGCGTCTCGGCGCGTACAATAAGATTATGTAACAATCTTATGTACAGTCGGTACAAAATTCTCAAATTGTCCTCCAATAAAGCATGAAAATATAAAATTTTGAATAATATCGAGGGAGGTAGTGTCAAAATCGACTATCAGCGACGCCGGACAACGCTGTACTGCAAGAACGGTAAGTATTCAATCAATTTATATAAAAATTTTGAATATAATCTCAATAACTTGTAATAATTTATGTTTTAATCTTAACGGACGGGAGAATGAAATTTTTGGCCGGAGCGCGACGTGCGACGCGTCGTTGGACGCGTCTCGGCTAGCACTACACGATTCAAAAATAAAAAGGAGTACCGTCGATACAAAAAATTTTCACCGTCGGCAAACAAAGGTAAAATTCAAAAAATTCAAAAAATTTCGAAAAATTGAGGGGGGGGAATGTCAAAAACTGTCTAAACGTATACTACTAATCGAGCCAAAGACAACGATGTGCCACACTATGATGTTTATACAAAAAATTTTCGATATTCGAACAAATTATTTTTAAAATGTGCACAGTTTAGATATGGATTATCATATATCGATCAGCTGATGATGACGCAATTTGGAGTTCGCCGGATATGTAAGTGTGACCCGTCGTTAGACGCGTCTCGGCGCGTACAATAAGATTATGTAACAATCTTATGTACAGTCGGTACAAAATTCTCAAATTGTCCTCCAATAAAGCATGAAAATATAAAATTTTGAATAATATCGAGGGAGGTAGTGTCAAAACGACTATCAGCGACGCCGGACAACGCTGTACTGCAAGAACGGTAAGTATTCAATCAATTTATATAAAAATTTTGAATATAATCTCAATAACTTGTAATAATTTATGTTTTAATCTTAACGGACGGGAGAATGAAATTTTTGGCCGGAGCGCGACGTGCGACGCGTCGTTGGACGCGTCTCGGCTAGCACTACACGATTCAAAAATAAAAAGGAGTACCGTCGATACAAAAAATTTTCACCGTCGGCAAACAAAGGTAAAATTCAAAAAATTCAAAAAATTTCGAAAAATTGAGGGGGGGGAATGTCAAAAACTGTCTAAACGTATACTACTAATCGAGCCAAAGACAACGATGTGCCACACTATGATGTTTATACAAAAATTTTCGATATTCGAACAAATTATTTTTAAAATGTGCACAGTTTAGATATGGATTATCATATATCGATCAGCTGATGATGACGCAATTTGGAGTTCGCCGGATATGTAAGTGTGACCCGTCGTTAGACGCGTCTCGGCGCGTACAATAAGATTATGTAACAATCTTATGTACAGTCGGTACAAAATTCTCAAATTGTCCTCCAATAAAGCATGAAAATATAAAATTTTGAATAATATCGAGGGAGGTAGTGTCAAAATCGACTATCAGCGACGCCGGACAACGCTGTACTGCAAGAACGGTAAGTATTCAATCAATTTATATAAAAAAATTTTGAATATAATCTCAATAACTTGTAATAATTTATGTTTTAATCTTAACGGACGGGAGAATGAACTTTTTTGGCCGGAGCGCGACGTGCGACGCGTCGTTGGACGCGTCTCGGCTAGCACTACACGATTCAAAAATAAAAGGAGTACCGTCGATACAAAAATTTTCACCGTCGGCAAACAAAGGTAAAATTCAAAAATTCAAAAATTTCGAAAAATTGAGGGGGAATGTCAAAACTGTCTAAACGTATACTACTAATCGAGCCAAAGACAACGATGTGCCACACTATGATGTTTATACAAAAATTTTCGATATTCGAACAAATTATTTTTAAAATGTGCACAGTTTAGATATGGATTATCATATATCGATCAGCTGATGATGACGCAATTTGGAGTTCGCCGGATATGTAAGTGTGACCCGTCGTTAGACGCGTCTCGGCGCGTACAATAAGATTATGTAACAATCTTATGTACAGTCGGTACAAAATTCTCAAATTGTCCTCCAATAAAGCATGAAAATATAAAATTTTGAATAATATCGAGGGAGGTAGTGTCAAAACGACTATCAGCGACGCCGGACAACGCTGTACTGCAAGAACGGTAAGTATTCAATCAATTTATATAAAAATTTTGAATATAATCTCAATAACTTGTAATAATTTATGTTTTAATCTTAACGGACGGGAGAATGAAATTTTTGGCCGGAGCGGGACGTGCGACGCGTCGTTGGACGCGTCTCGGCTAGCACTACACGATTCAAAAATAAAAGGAGTACCGTCGATACAAAAATTTTCACCGTCGGCAAACAAAGGTAAAATTCAAAAATTCAAAAATTTCGAAAAATTGAGGGGGAATGTCAAAACTGTCTAAACGTATACTACTAATCGAGCCAAAGACAACGATGTGCCACACTATGATGTTTATACAAAAATTTTCGATATTCGAACAAATTATTTTTAAAATGTGCACAGTTTAGATATGGATTATCATATATCGATCAGCTGATGATGACGCAATTTGGAGTTCGCCGGATATGTAAGTGTGACCCGTCGTTAGACGCGTCTCGGCGCGTACAATAAGATTATGTAACAATCTTATGTACAGTCGGTACAAAATTCTCAAATTGTCCTCCAATAAAGCATGAAAATATAAAATTTTGAATAATATCGAGGGAGGTAGTGTCAAAAGCGACGATCAGCGACGCCGGACAACGCTGTACTGCAAGAACGGTAAGTATTCAATCAATTTATATAAAAATTTTGAATATAATCTCAATAACTTGTAATAATTTATGTTTTAATCTTAACGGACGGGAGAATGAAATTTTTGGCCGGAGAGGGACGTGCGACGCGTCGTTGGACGCGTCTCGGCTAGCACTACACGATTAAAAAATAAAACGGAGTACCGTCGATACAAAAAATTTTCACCGTCGGCAAACAAAGGTAAAATTCAAAAAATTCAAAAAATTTCGAAAAATTGAGGGGGGGGGAATGTCAAAAACTGTCTAAACGTATACTACTAATCGAGCCAAAGACAACGATGTGCCACACTATGATGTTTATACAAAAAAAATTTTCGATATTCGAACAAATTATTTTTAAAATGTGCACAGTTTAGATATGGATTATCATATATCGATCAGCTGATGATGACGCAATTTGGAGTTCGCCGGATATGTAAGTGTGACCCGTCGTTAGACGCGTCTCGGCGCGTACAATAAGATTATGTAACAATCTTATGTACAGTCGGTACAAAATTCTCAAATTGTCCTCCAATAAAGCATGAAAATATAAAATTTTGAATAATATCGAGGGAGGTAGTGTCAAAACGACTATCAGCGACGCCGGACAACGCTGTACTGCAAGAACGGTAAGTATTCAATCAATTTATATAAAAATTTTGAATATAATCTCAATAACTTGTAATAATTTATGTTTTAATCTTAACGGACGGGAGAATGAAATTTTTGGCCGGAGCGCGACGTGCGACGCGTCGTTGGACGCGTCTCGGCTAGCACTACACGATTCAAAAATAAAAGGAGTACCGTCGATACAAAAAATTTTCATCGTCGGCAAACAAACGTAAAATTAAAAAAATTCAAAAAATTTGGAAAAATTGAGGGGGGGAATGTCAAAAACTGTCTAAACGTATACTACTAATCGAGCCAAAGACAACGATGTGCCACACTATGATGATTATACACAAAATTTTCGATATTCGAACAACTTATTTTTTAAAATGTGCACAGTTTAGATATGGATTATCATACATCGATCAGCTGATGATGACGCAATTTGGAGTTCGCCGGATATGTAAGTGTGACCCGTCGTTAGACGCGTCTCGGCGCGTACAATAAGATTATGTAACAATCTTATGTACAGTCGGTACAAAATTCTCAAATTGTCCTCCAATAAAGCATGAAAATATAAAATTTTGAATAATATCGAGGGAGGTAGTGTCAAAACGACTATCAGCGACGCCGGACAACGCTGTACTGCAAGAACGGTAAGTATTCAATCAATTTATATAAAAATTTTGAATATAATCTCAATAACTTGTAATAATTTATGTTTTAATCTTAACGGACGGGAGAATGAAATTTTTGGCCGGAGCGGACGTGCGACGCGTCGTTGGACGCGTCTCGGCTAGCACTACACGATTCAAAAATAAAAGGAGTACCGTCGATACAAAAATTTTCACCGTCGGCAAACAAAGGTAAAATTCAAAAATTCAAAAATTTCGAAAAATTGAGGGGGGAATGTCAAAAACTGTCTAAACGTATACTACTAATCGAGCCAAAGACAACGATGTGCCACACTATGATGTTTATACAAAAATTTTCGATATTCGAACAAATTATTTTTAAAATGTGCACAGTTTAGATATGGATTATCATATATCGATCAGCTGATGATGACGCAATTTGGAGTTCGCCGGATATGTAAGTGTGACCCGTCGTTAGACGCGTCTCGGCGCGTACAATAAGATTATGTAACAATCTTATGTACAGTCGGTACAAAATTCTCAAATTGTCCTCCAATAAAGCATGAAAATATAAAATTTTGAATAATATCGAGGGAGGTAGTGTCAAAACGAGTATCAGCGTCGCCGGACAACGCTGTACTGCAAGAACGGTAAGTATTCAATCAATTTATATAAAAATTTTGAATATAATCTCAATAACTTGTAATAATTTATGTTTTAATCTTAACGGACGGGAGAATGAAATTTTTGGCCGGAGCGCGACGTGCGACGCGTCGTTGGACGCGTCTCGGCTAGCACTACACGATTCAAAAATAAAAGGAGTACCGTCGATACAAAAATTTTCACCGTCGGCAAACAAAGGTAAAATTCAAAAATTCAAAAATTTCGAAAAATTGAGGGGGAATGTCAAAACTGTCTAAACGTATACTACTAATCGAGCCAAAGACAACGATGTGCCACACTATGATGTTTATACAAAAATTTTCGATATTCGAACAAATTATTTTTAAAATGTGCACAGTTTAGATATGGATTATCATATATCGATCAGCTGATGATGACGCAATTTGGAGTTCGCCGGATATGTAAGTGTGACCCGTCGTTAGACGCGTCTCGGCGCGTACAATAAGATTATGTAACAATCTTATGTACAGTCGGTACAAAATTCTCAAATTGTCCTCCAATAAAGCATGAAAATATAAAATTTTGAATAATATCGAGGGAGGTAGTGTCAAAACGACTATCAGCGACGCCGGACAACGCTGTACTGCAAGAACGGTAAGTATTCAATCAATTTATATAAAAATTTTGAATATAATCTCAATAACTTGTAATAATTTATGTTTTAATCTTAACGGACGGGAGAATGAAATTTTTTGGCCGGAGCGCGACGTGCGACGCGTCGTTGGACGCGTCTCGGCTAGCACTACACGATTCGGTTAGGTTAGGTTAGGTTAGGTTAGGTTAGGTTAGGTTAGGTTAGGTTAGGTTAGGTTAGGTTAGGTTAGGTTAGGTTAGGTTAGGTTAGGTTTGGGGTGCTAGGTCAGGAAACCTCCTCGTGGTGCACCCTGGGCAACGGCGCGTCGATCAGACCGATCAGGCTGATCTGCGCGCCGGCGAATATCCTGACAACGAGTTGTTGACGGTCGTCGCCTCTTGCGGCGGCCGCCGTCTAGTTACGCCGTCGGACAGTGTCGTCGTCGACCAGTCTCTCCGTCACTTGTGGCGTTGGCGAGTAGGCCCGCTGACGATATTTTCCGCCGTCGACTAGGACAACGTCGTGGGGCCCATCTCGGGCAGCTCCCGGTTCCGTCCCGGGGTGTCGGCGGGCTCGGTGTGCGCTCACCCCGCCCCGAGCAGGCAGTGGGGGGGATTCTCCCTTTCATTGCCACCGTCATAAATCGTAACCCGGTATGGAGGTCTGTGGATATGTCTCGCGCTCCTGCCGGACCGAGGGTCTTGGCTTAACCGCCCGGACCGCGAGGAAGAAAACCTCTATAAAAAATCACCCCGAATCTCAAGCGGCGGCGCACCGCGGGGGGATGCATGGCCGATGGGTAGTTCGGTCTCGAGTGCGACCCCCGCCAGAGTACCGGCCGACACTCTGCGCGGGTTACGCTAGGCTTACCCAGGTACAGGGGGCACTGCCTGGGCGGACCACCCTTTCCCCCACACTCGTGGGAACAATTATGGAATCCTTTAATCAAAACAAAACCCCAATAATTTTATTAAAGAAGTTGCCTTCTTCGGTTTCGGCCGGAGAGGCGGTGGTCGAAGGGTGCAAGCCCAACGACGAAGACGTAGTGAAGGAGACAACGGGCGCGATGCCCATGGAGGTGGCAGCCGAATTCGCGCGGCCTTTGAGCCTGGATACGGACTCGAGCGAGAGTGGCTCTACCGTGAGGAGCAAAAAGCTCTGGAGAAGGAAGTCGCAAACAAGAAGCAGCTTTTCGCAGCTCAGTCTGACCAGCGACACCGATGAACCGGCGCCGAAGACGCAGGCGATCGACGGCAGAATGAGAGGACGTCCGCCCTCAGTGGGCAAGTACGTCGGCCTCAAGAAAGCGCAGTTGGAGCGTGACAGGCTTCAACGGGAAGCCGCGCGGAAAGACGCAGAGAAGGAGCTGGAGGACCAGCTGCAATTTATCAAGTCGCCGGTCCCCCCCAGAGTATCAGACACCGAAGAGGACCGTCCAATACTCAAGGAAGACCTCCGTAAGTACACCCAGGTTGTTCGCAATGTCGTGAGGAAGTCAGGCAACCTCAAAGGCACTTCCCAGAAAGCGCTTAACTGGGTCACGGACAAGATCGTGAAGTACGTGGAACAGCCTGAGTCCGCAGTCATCGCGCGCCTCGAGGAGGAAATAAAGAAGTGGCAGGATCACAGTGCCCGTCTTGAAGCCAATATGAAGGCCATGAAGGAGGAGAATGCCACCCTAAAACGACGCCTCGAAGACCTGGAGGCGTCCGCAAACAAGTCATCGACAGAGGAGATGCTGGCGATGGTCGAAGCGAGGGTCCAAGCCCAAATGGAATCTATCCTCATGGGCCCGGCGCAACGGCCCCCGCTGGCCCACGAAAGAAGGACCGCCTCCGGGGACACACAACTCCCGTGACGAGCGGATATGTAGGAGGGGCGCCGAACACCACACCGGCCCACGGCAAGGGAAAAAGGAAAGAGAAGGGAGCAGCCCAACCCGCTCCCGCTCCCACCCCCCTCCCTGCTCCAGTCGCTGGGCCCTCCAGCGCGCCGCCACAACCCGTCGCGGGTCCCTCCACGACCCCGGTGACTACGACGGCATCGGCGGCAAAGAAGACCAGGACCGAAGGAGAGAGACGCCCAAACAAAAAGCCCCAAAGGGCAAGAAGAACGGACCGCCTCCAGCCCAACCCGCTCCAGAGCCCCGCGTGCTGCCGCCAGCCCCGGCTAACGTGGACACGCCGTGGGTCGAGGTGGTAAGAAGAAAGAAGAAGGGGAAGCCGGCAGCAGCGCCAACAAACAGCACGCAACCGCCGAAACCGACGCGCCGGAAGGAGCCGAAACTGCGGCCGCCACGTTCTGCGGCCGTAGTCATCTCTCTCACACCAGCAGCAGTTGCGAAGGGCTTGACCTATAAGAGCGTCCTAATGGACGCTCAAAATAAGGTAGACCTCACCGGCCTAGAAATTGGAAGGATGAGGCCAAAGTTTGCGGCCACGGGTGCCCCAATGTATGAGGTGCCCGGGGCCAACTCAGAGGAGAGGGCCGACTCCCTCGCCGCGAGGCTGAGGGAGTGCTTCGGTGGGTCGGAGGATGTGAGGATATCCCGGCCCACCAAAACCGTCGAACTGCGACTGACAGAACTCGACTACACTGCTACACCCGAGTCAGTCGCAGCGGCCCTCTCAAGGCCGGTGAGTGCGCCGTAGAGGCGATAAAGTTGGGCAAATTCGCCCTGATCGATCCGGCGTGGGGACAGCCTGGGTCAGGATGCCTATTAAGGCGGCGCAAAAAGTTAGGGGGGCGGCCCGCATCCTTATTGGCTGGACCGCGGCTCGGGTGACGGTCCTCGAGTCGCGGCCGATGCGGTGCTTCCGGTGCCTGGAGTCCGGGCACGTCCGGGAGCGCTGCGACTGCGCGGTGGACCGCAGCGACCTTTGCTACCGCTGCGGTCAAGCGGGCCACAAGGTCCGCGAGTGCAAGGCCCAGCCGAACTGCGCAGTCTGCGCGGCCGCCGGTAAGCCCGCCGGGCACCGCTTAGGGGAAGGCGTGCAATGCCCTCCCGTCGCAACCGGCGCCGCCCCAACAAAGAAGAAGACGCCGCCGCGGCTGAGGTTCTGTCCCAGCCGCAGGCGGCGAGCCCACCGCAACAATTAGTGGCCGAGATGGACGTGGAGGAGATCGCCCATCAATAATGGACCTAAGTTTCCTCCAGGCGAACATCAACCACTGCGCCCGCGCCCAGGACCTGTTGTCCCAAAGCCTGGCGCAGTGGTCGGTGCAAGTGGCCGTGGTCGCCGAACCGTATTTTGTCCCGCCCAGAGATAACTGGGTAGGAGACATCGACGGGTCGGTGGCCATAATCCCCCAGGGTGCCGCTGGCTCCCCGCCCTTCGCAAAAGTCGAGAAGGGCCAGGGATGCGTCGCGGCTCTGTTGGGGGACTTGTGGATTGTAGGAGTTTATTTCTCCCCAACAGACCTCTGGCCGAGTTCGAATCTTTTCTCGTTCGGCTGGGGGCCCTGGTTGAGCAGGGCCAACCTCACCCGGCGATCGTCGCCGGCGACTTCAACGCGAAGTCCGCGGTCTGGGGTTCGCCGGCGACCGACGCTCGCGGTGAGGTCCTGGAGGAATGGGCGATTTCCGTCGGCCTGGCCGTCCTGAACAGGGGGTCGGTGGACACGTGCGTGCGGCACAACGGCGGGTCTATTGTAGATTTGTCGTTCGGAAGCCCCGCCGTCGCACGTCGTGTCCAGGGCTGGAGAGTCCTCGTGGGCGTGGAGACGCTGTCGGATCACCGTTATATAAGGTTCGATGTCTCCCGCGCTCCCGAGTATCCGCCCATCGTTGGTGGACCGAGTGCCCCTCGACAGGACGGCCCGCGGTGGGCTCTGAGACGCCTCGACAAGGAGGCCCTAGAGTTGGCCGCTCTGGCAGTCTCGTGGCTCCCCGAGCCGGAGGGTCCGGTTCGGGTAGAGCAGGGAGGCAGGTGGTTCGGGGTGGCAATGTCGGATGTCTGCGACGCCGCCATGCCCCGGGCGCTCCGTCGCCCTCCGCGGCGGGAGGTGTATTGGTGGTCGGCGGAGTTAGCGCAGTTGCGCGCGTCTTGCGTGGCTGCGCGCCGCCGATGCGCCAGGCATCGCCGCCGCCGAATCCGAGGAAGAGACCACGAAGACCAGGAGCGGCAGCTCTACGGCCTCTATAAAGAGGCGAAGAGAGCGCTGCGGGTGGCCATTCACAGGGCCAAGGTCGCGGCACGTAGGGAGTTTTGGCGACTCTCGACGCGGACCCGTGGGGGCGCCCATACAAGCTGGTTATGAACAAGCTTCGTACGGCGGCGCCTCCACTGTCGGAGAGTCTCAGGCCAGATTTATTGGCCAACGTTGTCGCGGCCTTGTTCCCGGCCACCGAGGAGACCACTCCTCCACCGATGGCGCCACCGGAGTTGGCGTCATCGTCGTCAGAACTTTCGGCAAGGGATATTCCAGAGGTTTCGCCCGCGGAAATGCGGGCGGCAGTGTTTCGACTGCGGGGCAAAACACCGCCCCGGGTCTCGACGGCATCCCCGGGAAAGCCTGGGTGTTAGCCCTCGAGTACTTGGGGCCGCGGCTCCGCAGTTTATTCTCCGCCTGTATGGTGCAGGGCGTCTTCCCGGCGCGTTGGAAAGTCGGGAAGCTCGTCCTGCTTAAGAAAGAGGGAGACCCGCAGAGTCGCCGTCGGCCGACCGGCCCATCGTGCTGCTCGACGAGGTCGCCACACTTTTGAGCGTATTATACACGCGCGCCTCGTCGAGCATCTCGAGAGGGTCGGTCCAAATTTGGCCGACAAACAGTTTGGTTTTAGGGTGGACGCTCAACTGTCCACGCGATTCTGCAAGGGTGGCAAGGTCGCATTGGCGGACGAAGCAGCGGTAGTGGCCGGGGTCCTGGTAGTAGTTATCCGGGCGCGGTTTCGGCATCTGGATATATCCACGCTGTTCAATTGTCGGCTCCCCCTGGCCTTGTACATTCCAAACGAGAGCAGCTGCGGGTACCATCGTGGTGCGTCGGCCCTATCTCAGTGCGTCCTGGCTGCACGGCGTACCAGGTTTCCCCTGGCAGGGTACGCCGTGGTGTATCCGCGCGGCCGACGGGTGGCAGCGCCGAAGAGCGATGGTCGTCGGCCTGGTGTTTCCAGCCGAGGGGTCGGTTCTCAGGCGTCCTCTCTCTGTGTGAACATCGGGTACGACTGGGTGCTGTCCGTGTGCCTGCCAATCTTGGGGCGTCGCACGCTGACGTCGGTCTATGCGGATGGACAGGTAGCGCAGCCGTTGGTGCAGAGGAGACGTAGGAGGCGCCGGGTGGACGACTGACCGGCGTCTCCCGCCCTGTGGAATGGGGGCGTTTGGAGAATACCACCACGGTAAACCCCTGCCTGTCGTAAG
>NW_023592959.1:0-28912 GCF_014839805.1 Manduca sexta
TGGCCAGATTCTGGCGCTGTTTTTCACTTATTTCTAGTTATATTGTAATAACATGCTAGGTATTTAGGTAGGACATATTTTATCATCCGCCCGGATAGCCAACATCGTACACAAGGTGTCAAAGCCCGCCATAGTGGCTCACGTAAGTCTGGCGTTCCGGATCAGCTTGTATATATCCGGCTCCAACAAGCCGGCATAACTGTGTCGATTGCCGCAGGGTAATCATTTCGTCAATCGACATTCTATTGGACCCTACTCCATTTACCATCAAGTTTAGTGGGTCACTTCGTCTTACACGTATTAAAAAAGTAGTCAGCCACTAAAGTACCCGAGCAGAATCAAAACTCCAAATCGCCTGTACACGTTATGTAATTGTAACATTATTTTTGTAAAAAATGTTGGTATAAACACAAAAAGTGTAGAATGTAGAGGCTATTTATCAATGCTATTTATAGTTATAATTTATGAAGGTACATGATAGTCTACTTTGATTAGCGACTATTTCCCTTACTTCTCTGTTTATTTCCTCTGTAAAGAATATCGTAGCCTGTTATTATAACATGTACACTAACGTTGGTCAATATCTTTAAGATAAAGGCGAGCGTATGATGGAAAATGGAGTTTATTTGATGACCTAATTTTAAGTCTCCTTTTTGTTTTGTATCTGATATTATTACTTGACATTGGCAAACACAGTGGCAGCCATAACAAATAAGAAGAAGGATGATTAGTGTTAACACTACCATACACAAAGCTTTTGATATCGTTGTAGTTCTAAGATGTTTACAATCGTAGCGCATGACTTGCTCGTTTTAGATGCATAGAATGAATGACGAAGCGGGCAGGTCGGCTGACACCACGAATGCTAATTTTTCGCTGAACAAACGTAACAAAATCATATTATATTATCTATTCTAATATATAAAGCTGATGAGTTTGTTTGAACGCACTAATTTAGGATCTACTGGTTCGAATTGAAACATTATTTCGACAGCTGCAATTAACACTACGCTAATTTGAAAATGTAACTCACAGGAGACGTTTAAAGTGAAAAATAAGATACATTTTATAATACTAAAGCTTTCTCATTACGAGTTTTGTGTAAATCAAGAATTATTTATTTTTAGCAAAAAAAAGAGATTTTTGTAAGCTCATAAAAGATAAAGAAATAATAATGTTGCATTCTAACGGAAATAAGCCAAAAATTGATTTAGCGTACTGTTGCTTGTCCATTAATTGAGGTAGGATTTAGGCTACATCACGCTATGACCAGTAGGAGCCGAGCATTAATGAAAAACTTTGCAAACAATTATATTATGGCCTATGTTACTCATTAATGTGGCATTATATTAAATGTTAAAATCGATTCAGTATAAAAATAACCTACGTTATACGACTGCCTCGGTGACCTAGTTGTATTACGGTACGACTGCAGTGCCGAGGTCTCGGGTTCGATCCCGGCAGTAATATTGGATTTGTCTACTGAGTATCAAATCAGAGTCTGGAATTAATGCCGATATAGCGATAGGATTGCCCCTATCACATTATGGACGGAATAAACATGGCGGAAAATGAATACTAATTGTGGCTGCCTACTCTTCGTGGATAAAAGTGTGAGTGTATGTGTATTTCAAATCAATGAAATAAATGAGGTTTCTTTCTATCATATTATGGTTTTTCGAGAAAAGGATAATTGTATGAGGGATACAACATGCATAATTTTTAAAATACATTTTCGAAAACTATGAAGTAGAATTTAATTCCTAAATCACATTATATTTATGTAGAAAACTTAATATTGAATGCTCAAGGGTAGGCAGCGTAACACACTTACAATCCATTAGAAACGAAATATAAAACAAAAGGCCGATATACGGAACTCTACGCGATCCGCGCTCACACTGCGTCCGCGACTGGCCTAAACAAAGTATTAGCGGATCATCTCACCAAACCAAATAGAAAGTGTAGCATCGTGCTGCGTCTGCGCAACTAGTTCTACAATATCCAAACTAGATTTGGAGTCGAGAGCTAGATTATTTTAGTGACATATTGCTCGAGTGTAGATTGTTCATAAGGAGCTGTTGAAGTAATATGTAAGAGCTAAAGAAGGTTTTTAGTTTTTTATATGAATGACGAAGGGGTTCTAAACAGTGATTATGTCAGCTATAGTTATTTATTTTTGTTAAGTAAATAGCTTTAAAGTAGTGTATATAGATTTTGTAAACATATGCTCATGTAGGTATGACAGAGGGGGGGTGTGACCTTAACTTACTTTTGCTAACAAGGGGTTAAAAAAATCAATAATTAAACGGCCCCTAAACAGTAGGAAAAGAACTTCGACATAGTGAATGCAATGTGTTCTCGGAATTACATAAGTACCCGTATGAGTACTTTGGTGGTTTAGTTCTATCACGTATGCGATACGACACTGCAATGAAGTCTCGGGTTCGGATCCCGGGTGGAGCAGTGCTATTGGGGTTTCTATTTAGTATCGGCGGGATATGACGATAGGCTCGGCCTTATCACATCATAGAATGGAATACACACGGCGAAAAATGGGTGCACCAATTACGCCTCTGCCTACCCTTTCGAGCATAAAAGGCTTGAGCGTGTGTATTTCAAATTAATGAAACAAATTAATTTTTTTTTCTTAATATATTATGGTTTTCGAAAAAAGATATGTATAAGTGTGAGGTTTAAAAAAACGTAAAATTTATAAAATACATTTTCGAAAACTATGAAGTAACTTATTCAATTCGAAAAAATACATATATCCCTTCCCCTTTACCAGTGACAGCTCCGTAAACTTCAACCACTGGCTCGCCGCCAAAAAAATGTTGAGAAGCATTGATTTATCGCGGGACATAAATAAAAATATGAGTAATCGCGATTTCTGTGTACAATCTATTTTAATCTTTCTTTTATTACACTTAAGGTTCTAAACAATAAGTTGCGCAGACATTAATGGAATCGACCGAATCTAATGCAATTGAGAAATTGTACGGTACAGCAGTAAATATTATCACGAGACGGAGGTGAGTGAGAGAGACAACGCTATACGAACACGAAACTAACAAATTTGTCCTTTTCTAAACAGATGGGATATTAAAACGTACAGAATTACCATTAGCACACACAATCTGAAGGCTCAAAATAGTGACAATTAAGATTATTACAGATATAATAGGTTTTGATACATCATCTCTTTCACGTGACGTCATTGTCACGAATGTGTATGTGTGCGTGCGGAACTATTTTCGTTAAAGTATAGCAGACTTATAAGTTTTGATTTTGTATTTACTGCCGAGTACTTTATGTTTGGTTTAACTGCTGTCGTACAGTCAAACGTAGTCAATTAATTAATTAAACAAATCATTATGATCATTACAATTTTACACAAACCAAATCATATTTTTAATAAGGTATTTGACTCGTTTTTGTTCTTTTACATCAAATATTTACCTCTACAATAAGCCTTTGAATATTAGTAGAAAAGGTAAAAATAAGAAATACAAGGCACAATACGCGCACGTGACGTCATCAGAAGTAATGTGCGTGCGAAAGAACGTGACAGAGCGATATCTCCACTCGCGCACACTCTTGCACATTGCAATAATTGAAAGGTAAATTACTGCCTAATTTCTTAACTAATTTCAATGCAGTTTTTACAGGTTTTCATTTTAGTACTATTTGCTGTTACATAAAGAATAATTTACAAAATCAAACATAGAAAAATAGCCTATTGCGTACTGATCACGTCATCAATTTAAAACACGCCTTTCACCCTCCTAAGGGTGCGTTTGAAACTTTCCATTTGTGCGCGATTAGCCAGTGTGCACCGGGCTTAACGCGATGACTAACTCCGCCATTTTTAGATTTTTTCTTTGTCCGTCCGCGTGGTGTTTGGATAGATTTTATTGAAATAACATTGTTTGTATACGTATCTTTATACTACAATATTAACCTCGATGCGTTCGTTTTCGCTGAAAATATTAATAAATAAACGGACGTAGCCGCGAGCTATATTTGTTATAGTACCTAGTTAGATTTTTTACCTCGAAAAACTAGATTTCGATTTAGAATGCTTATTAATGTGTTAGATTCGCCCCCAATCACATGGGACGAAAATAAAATCCAAATACGAACCTTTTTAAGATATATAGAAAGAAAGAAAGAAGTTTATTGTTGGAACAAAGACAAAAAATAAATAAAAAAAAAACAAAAAATCCTACATAACATAAACAATCATTGCACTAACAATGGGCCTCCCATTCAGCTATATACTGCAATACCACATATAATACTGCATCGCTGGTTTTCAATAAGATGCCTATATGCATAGTTATCAAATTCTTCAATACTCCTTACCAAAGACAGTTGATCGTAACAGTCGCAATCATTATGTCGGTGTCGGAGCAACGGTTAGCCTGACCCCGGGAAACGAGTCACGGAAGCGAGTTGAAATAGAATATAAATAGTGATGTGCGATGCGAACGATGCTCGACTTACGACCCTTCTCAAATAGGGGGTGAAGGAACAATAGAGGATGTGATTCGTCTTAATATATATTTATTTTGTTACTAATTATAATTAATATTACTTTTTATTTTGTGATTTTAAATAACGAATGATTTTTCGATCACAAAAAATATATGTTTTTAGGTTAAAATGCCATATATAAGAATTAAAAACGACAGTTGTATGTAAAAACTTGTCTATTTGTCACACTTTTATAATCAGTCGGGTTATAATTAACTTGATAGATAACCTATTTGACGTTTGAAAAAATAGTAACGTGCATCCGCGATATATAAAAATAATGTTCATTATATTTATAACACCCTAAAATCAAATTAACACCTTATATTCTGTTTCATTTAACATCCATCTAATTAGCGAACTTGTCGGTAAAGTATTTATTATTACAATAGACTCCGTGCCGCAGCGGACGAGTTTGGAAACTAAATGCCACGTGTTCAAATCCGCATGCATTATTGATCTCTTATATTTGTTTTGAGACTAAATGCTTTGAAATTTGTTGTTTCCTTTATCAACGACACAGGAATTCTCAGTGGAGTACATGCTTAGTTGTATGCCAAGCTACATCACCAATATTAACTGAAAATTAATTCCGGCAAACGCTATATTAAGGTTTCAAACTTTTCCTTACAGTCATTATAAGCAAGAACAGTTCAAGAACGCGGTAACAAAATAAGTTAACTGATTAAACATGAGCTCGTGTCATAGGTATGCCCCAGTGTACTCCTCCGTCCGCCCCTCGCTCGCCAACATGACCATTGACAAGTTTTAGTTAAGTAGTTTGATTCGTAGCCAGTTTTATTTTTGGAAGCAATAGGCCATAAAACTGTGAAAATATCCGGAGTGCGGGAATACAGTATTAAAAAAATATCGTTTGATGTAAGACTGCTTATTATTTTCTAAGAATCCATAAAAGTATTAAATTTTTTAGTACTATTTTTATAATGACTGCAGAATGCTTTCTAAATCAATGGTCCTAAACATTCAATGGTTAAAAGTAAAAAGATGTACTCAACTAATTATAAAATGTAGATATTGTTACTTTGACTTTACAGAGGACACTTCAGTCCCCACGTGACCATGAAGGCTGCAAAGTCTTCGTAATGTCGGGATTTTTTTTTAATATAAACCGTGATAAAATCATAAAAATAGTTTTATTTCAAACTCAACTGATTCTAAATCATTTCACAGATAAAGCACTGACCTCGAATAACGGTATATTTTAACTGTTTTTTTTTTATTTCGGGGTATTTTTCGCAAACGGATCCGTAATCAAATGCTATCTTTGTTTTTCAAACGGCCCAAAACCTTTCCTGTATTCCGACTCTTAGTATTGATTTAACGACTTGTCAAAATACGATGCGCGGCCAAACACCTTCATATACCATTATGCACGTCATTTAGGGTGATTAGTCATAATGGCGTCTTGCTTTACTCCTAGGTGGTATATTTTAGATACTTAAAATACTAGCATATATACTAGCTAAACACCTTTTAAATACTTAATGACTTAGTATGTAATTATGTATCTTCAAATAATTGCCAAAAAAAATGACATAAAAAATGATAGCGTGTCAGCTAACAATACGGTCTGTATGTCCGCATCATAAAAAATGAAAGCCATATAGTTACAAGAGTGACCATATGTAGAAAGAGACAAAGCGATTTTGCGGTCAATAATCAGCTTAGGTTTATCAAGTCAAGCCTATGACGTGCTCCAATTCAAATAAATTATTTTTATTTGGTTTTTAAAATCAGAAACACACAAAAATATAATTATTTAATAGGAAATACTAAGAATAACCAAACCCCAAAACCCCATCTTTTTCTATCGAAATTAAAAAATAAACAACTCAAATGAATAGCAAAAAATCTATGAAAAAGCACAAAATATAAAAACCGATAAAGCGACACTGCGTCTTCGCCTAAACGCATAAATATTAAAACTCGTAAAAACGTTCACCCAACAGATCGTTCTATTTATAACGATTTTATTACACAAAAACATCGATGTCGATACATCGACAGCGTCCCCGCACTAGCGCTTGCTGATATGGCGCTCGGAGCAGGGTTGAAATTACTAATAAATACGAGTTATATTTTATAATGCGCCCTCCGCAAATATTCACTTACCATTGTTTCAAGACTACCAAATTGTAGTTTTAGGAACTTGTATGAAGTTTCTTTCGAATTAATATGCATAAAAATGTAATAAAATGAACACGGTATCATTTAAACTTCCTTCAAAATATTGTCGATGGAGACAATGGCTGACGTCATCCGGTTAACTAAAGTATCAATTGAATTACCAATTATCTTTTTTCTGAATACAAAATTGATTTTGTATTAATTATTCGCCCTTAGGTATTTTTATTTTTAAATTCAACATTTATAGAAGATTTACATTCATACAATTGGACAGAAAAGCTTTTAACAAGATAAATAATTGATAAGCGATTGATGATTTCCTTTGTTTACTTACTCGGAAAAAAGGTTTATCCATTTTTAAAATCCCATAGACAAAGTATCCATGAAGGTAACACTTGCACAAATCACGAAAGTCACAACATTAACTATTTATACAACAATGGCAAATGCATTCTTATTTTAACTTTCAGCGTAGACATTGCACTAAATTTAAACACAACTCTGACGGTTCTCAAACTGTTATTTTTACAAGCTATTTTTGGACACTACCACTTCGCAAATTTATTTTTTAATTATAAAAAATCAAAGGAACTCGGATTTAGTAAACGGACGTACAAATTAACGGAATCGATGGGCCGATAACGATCGAAAATGGATTATTACTCAATTATTCACTACAGATAACATTATAAATTTAAATCCAAACACTAGGTAATGTCATAAAGGTTCATACAAAACACACGTAATCATTGTATTATACAACCGAATTAACAAAAAAGATAAATTTTATTTTTTACAAATTATGGTACACAACAAAACAATATGGCGATCGNTTGATTAAAATAAGTCAAAATACGCGCGCGATGTTCGTCCGCGTTGACATGAACACAGCCATTTCGGTACGCGGCTGGCCCGTGTCTGTGTGTTGGATATTTTCTTGCCCGCTCACACGCCGAGGCTGTTAGGGTTGATCCTTGTCTATTTATCGTAATTATATATTTATTTATGTATTTTTCATTAATTTTATGCAAACCGGAGGAAATTTACTGGCGATGTGTGCATTTTTAAAGTATATTTTGTAATTATTTGAAAATTATTAATTATAGTTAATATAATTATTTATCGACAAGATATTAGGGAATGAAACCGAAGAGATTCTAGATTCAATTTAAAGTCAGACCAGTGAACATTGGAGAATTTAAAAAAATATATTGCTAACTTTGGAACTTAACATTTTTAAATTATATGAAAATAGATTCTTCTATTACATAGACTATCGAGTTTTGTTTTAACATCAAAAACAGCTAAGTTTATATTGACATGATAATATTGTAGAAAAACTACCAAAAACCATCAATTTTGAACTCTTTGATTTTAATAAGTTATCATAAATCTATAATGCATCTCGTTAAATCATTCCTACGTTCATAGAATAAAATTTAAAAAGTTCGAAACGGTCAATGTACGAATATAATGTTCAATTAAGCACCACTAATGCAAATTCAGACTAAAACACAAACACATAAATAAATATATTTCTAAAAAAGGGCAAAATAAAATATATTCTAATCAAATAATCAAACTTTCACAAAATATCGTGGGAATTAGAATGTAAATGAAACAAAATTTTAATATTTGTAAACATGGCGGCCCTGATGGCGAACGTCTCACGCTCACAGGCACACTCGTACACACATTTTTTAAATAATGATTGGCACAGTACATCATCAAATGAATTGATATACTGAAACCAGTCTTGTTAAGTGTCGCAATAAGCTAATTACATTGTTATCGCTATTAGTTTATGTCGTTAAATGTGTATAATTTTTTTTAAAGTCATATTTTTTTTTTATATATTATTCCAAGACTGTGTCATTTATTGAAATAAATATTTGGAGATTCAAATTAAATTTTATGCATTTAGAACTTTTTTTGTATTAAAACATGGAGCGATTAAAAATATATTTTTTTTATGTTTATAGGTCTATGTTAACATGTTTTACGATTTATAATAGAGGTATCTAATGTCGTTATCGGTATGACATCGCTAGAATCGCGTTCACGTCTGATTACAACGCGTATCTTATAATAGACTTGCAAAACGAGTTTCTGTAATTAACTAATGTGATATTACATAAAATATGAACACATTTTATTTCCTAGATATGAACCATTATTTTATCATAAATATTTTTTCGATGGAAAATTTCACAAAGTACCTAAATAAGTACTTACGTATTTATAATATCATTCTTTTGTTTCAAACAAGTTTTTACGAACTTATAAGGTCAATAAACAAAGAAAAAAGCCAAAAGAAATATTACAAAGAAAATGTTTTTAAAAATAAAAAAATGTTTGTATTATCTGTAATTTTCGATTGTACTACATTGGCGTAGTGTGTCGGACGGTTAAGTTAATTTATTTTTATACCAAGAGCTAGATTTCTACAAAAACTTATTGAAACGAAACGCTTTTTTGTTCGCAAATAAATTTAATTGTTTTTTTATATTTTCGACTCTTGCTATCAGCTTTTGTGCCATTTTGACATCTTACACACCTTTATACAGATTTACAGGTTAAGTACGAATATAGATAATATCCATGCGCCTATCAGTGGAATTTTCGCTTGATCGCTCCAGCAGTTTTACAGTAATGGATGGATTCGTTCGCAATCCAATCAATGCTACGCTGGCCGGGATTATGCTCGTTCCTGTACAATTTGGGAATTTTTACGGCTGGTGTTTGTGGAATATACAAAATAAGAAAAATACGACGTGGTTTCACTCACAAAAAATTTGGAAATACTGAGTTCCAGTACTATCTACACATACAAACTAATCAAGATATCTCGGGGCCTTCGAATCAACAAATAAAATGTACCACGTGGCTCTAATAGGTACCTTATAAAAGGGAGTCACGAAATCGACCCCCACGAAGCGAAACATTCAAAATTAATGTAGGCGGAACCACGCGCTAAAACTATTCAAAAATAAATATGGTATTTACGGCTTTGATACTACGAATTATCTAGACAGAATAACGTCACTTATCAGTATTATTTTGTTGCGAAACACTAATAATAAATAAACATTATGTAAGTCTGTTGGTGTAAAAACACAAGAATTTTACTTTAAAGCGATATAAATTGAAATTATAAAACCTTTTTAAAGTAGGTGTCCTTGGCAGCATTATACTATTTCAAACCAAAGAAGGTTCTTAAATGTTAAAAGAATGTCACTTTTAAAAATGGAACGTAAAATTTTCTAAATTAGTATTGGCTTTAGGACAATAAAAACTATTATTTTACCCATCTAGCTGCACCCCAAGAGAATGTAACTAGCAGTCATCTATAACAATAGCAAAAGACAATGCTGTATGTTTGTCTGTTATAACAAACATATGAGTCAGAGACACCTAGTGACTGACATAAAAAAGGTATGCCAACAGAGGTAGCTACGTTTTTTGTTTCGTATTGTGAGCGTTATCTACAACGAATCAGTGCATTTGGGCTAACATTTGAAAGCTATTCGCCGATAATAATGACTTTAATACACATGCCATTATGTACAAAAAATAGTTTCGCAACTAACAAAAAAGTGGTCAAATGGCATGCCTGGGCGCTTTGTCAACGAACAATCAACGAATTAAATCAGCAAAAACATTTAATAGGATACCTAAGCAGAATCTAGACTTTAAAAAGTACAAACGGACAAAACCGCATGAAATGTTAAACACTTCAGTGACAACCCTAAGTAAATTTAGAAATATTAAAACGTTTTTGACAATGTATGGGCTTCGGCGATGTCAAATATACAGCACGCTATGTTTCGTGTGGACCAAATTTCCATTTTACTTCAATTGTTTTCATATTTCGTGGCGGCCATCTTGTTATCCATATTCGAAAATCGACAGTATTTATCACCAATTTGTTGTTTAATCTTGTATAATTTTAATTATATTTTATTCAAATTTGGATTTTACAGATGGTTTAATTATTCTGATCTCAAATATAAAATTGTGGCTTTGCTTTTAATATTAAGTAAGTATATAAAATGAATATTAAAATGCTATGCATGTAATATATTCAAAGGATTAATATCCAACCGGGATGGTTGGCTAAATAACGACTAATAACAGAAGACTCTCGAAAATCTGCCGCTCTGACGTCATTTCCGAACTGTACGCAATATTTTGATTTCGTAATTCGATAATTGTAAATCGAAATCAATCAAGGTCGCGCGGCCATGTTGCAAAACATTGTACAAAACGTGTTTTTATTCGCGTGAGAGTTGATGTCAAAATGTGGATTCAAAAAACGAATATACAAAATAATAACTGTTTATGGAAAAGGAAGAAAACAGTACATTTTATAGATAGGTAGGAATGTTTGTATGTCGTTAACAAAACTATTTTTGATAACAAGGAATAGAACAAGATAATGACAGATGCGAATCTACATGTGAGCTTCTTGGGCTGTAGACATGGGCCTCTTGGTTTTATAAAGCCCGTAGTCCCCATTAAAGACAGTAGACACTATATCATTTAAAAAAACATTTAGCATAAGTAGTTAATACATAACCAAAGTTGTTTATTTCTTTTGCAATCATTTTATGTAAGTACTTAGTTGTTTCTGTGTATTTCATAATAAACAAATAAAATATTGTACTTTGTACCTATATAGTTAAACTATCGAAAATAGTCTTTTTGATAAGATGGTAATTATTTGATTAATTAGGCATATCCTTAAACTAGACTTAGCCCAGGTCTCCCCAACTCTCGGTGCGTCGCTGGATAACGGAACCCATTAAGGCCCACTCTATTATAAATCTTCATAAATCGCTTCATGAGTATAAAGAGAAACCTTTGAATAAATTGCAACATATCACATATAAAATTTAATAATAAAAGAACTAACAAAAGATCGTATATTTTTCCACAGCACAAGAAATACCCACAAGTGGGCCTTGTTAGGAACCGGGCCTTATTAAGTCACAATAGAATTACAAGTTTTTGCAAATTGCACGACACTGTCTTCCTGGCATGGTTCTTAAAGATGCAGAAGATTACGTCTCAGGAACTTTTTAATACGCGATCGTCAGTGACCTGCACCTTATAAGTGGAATAGTGTCTGATGACGTCGACTGACGAGAGATCGCCAGTCGACACAATTATGCCGGCCGTGAACTACAATATTTGCAGGCTTGTAATACACAAAGAATCTACCTAGACCTATCTGTAAGCCAAAATAATTCAATTGTTATTAAGAAATAATAATTATTATAATAAATTGTTTTAACATATAAATGCAACTTTACTACATGATAAATTATTTTATTTATTTATTTATTTATAATAACCGAAAACAAACTAATATGAATAAAATTCTCACCCCGTGTACTCACAACGCTGGCACTACGAAAATGTATTCGTTTAATCTGAACTAGCACGTGCGGGGGAATGTGTACTTTATGCTAACGTCACAAAGTCTAAATTAACATAACTTGAAACCTTATCCAACATACTTCGTCGGAAGACGTATTAGGGACAGTTTTAATGGGGGGTTATAATGTGTTAATATTTAATAATTATGGAGTTAGCGGTTCGGATACTAAGTTTTCGTCCCTCTTTTGCTTTTAAATTTGATTAAAATAAGAATTAATTAATAAAATAAAACAACATGAAATACTTGCCCGAGAATCATAAATTGCATCGCAATGATAATTCAAATTGTAAACATATATATGCTAACTCTGTCACACAACACAGTCAAATACCTGTAGAGGGTGAGTTACGTCTCAAATAGCCTTTCCCCCCTCCGTATCTCCATCTGAGAAGCACTAAGAATGTTGTTATCTATCTTATGAATCATCTAAAAATTAAAAAATAATATATAACTATATCAAAAACTTTTAATAAGTAGTATTTAAACAACCTTATTAATAAAATAAAATTAGAAAAAGGTACAAATTTTTGTTTAGGGGGGTCACACCCCCCGACCGCCTTCTAATTACGTCCCTGCGCTCGTCTACGCAATACAATACGAAAGATAGGTAGGTGTGCATAAGAAATAAGCTAGCGTCGAGTTTTTATGTACACGGCTTTTCACCCGGCGCCGCTCGCATTTGGAAATTTTATCACTTTAGTAGATTTCGATAGACTTATGTTCACGCGTGTATCTTGGGGAGTGTGGTCATTATTTTATCTTAGTTCTTATAAATGTGAAGTTTGTGATAATATTTGTTAGAGGTAAACGCAACGACTGAACGGATTTGGATGAAATTTGGTACACGGGTAGTTGTCTTGGATTAACACACAGGCTACTTTTTATGTGAGTAATTTATTCTCTTGGGAAATAATGAAATTCTTTAAATCTGATTTTTTAGATAAATGGCGCTGACTTCGTAAAATATTCAGGCACTTTTGTAGAAAAGCTTTTGATGCGGACAAAACCGCGAGCAATATCTAGTTATAAATAAAATAAAAAAAAATGTGTCACGAAGATATCTTCAATAATTCTATTTTAAAATTTAAACATCATATTATAAAAAATATTAAGTTGTAAATGTTCAATTGTGTGTGTTTATGTTAAAAATTGCTATTCTCTGTATTATTAATTAATTTATAATTTATATTGGCCAAAGAAGAATTATTATTATTTAAATTGTTGTTAATTTTTGTTTTTGATTTTAATAATGTTAATTTTGTTTTTGATAATAATGTTAATTTTTGTTTTTGATTTTAATAATTTTAGAGATTTTATAATTTTTATATGTTTTTTATAGTTCTTACTTAATTCCAAAATATGTCATGTTTAAACTGCTTATTTTTTAATTATTTTTTTTTATTGTTCGATACGTTTATGTCTTTTCTTTCTTTTTTATTTTCTTAAATACTTAATGCATGCTGTGTCTCCTTAGATGTAAGATGCACATTGTTTTATACCATATTTTATTTTTATGTTAAGCGGTAATTGATTTATGTGTTATCTTTTTTGGAGAACTTATAATAAATAAATAAATAAATAAAAGAATCTATTTAAAAGTGACATAGTGTACGCACGTAAGTGTCGCGTTCCGGGATCAGCCTATATATATCCAGTTCCAACAGGCCGGCATAATTGTAAAGACTATCGAGGGGTAATCATCTCTCGTCAGTCGCCATTCTATTGGACCCCACTCCACTTACCATCAGGTGCTGTGGAGTGACTTTATCATGTACGTATAAAAGAAAATATTCACAGAGAAATATTCTACAAGGAAAGACTAACGGCAAACCAATAAGGTAAACTTATATAATAATGTCAAGCATTGTTATTTAGACTATCTTTATTTTTGTTTGATTTTCCATATATGTAACATTAATAATAATAATTCGCGTCAGTGTGCGCGCGACCTTAGCAATTTTAACTAAATGGATACGACACGACGCGCGGACACACGGGGCGAGTTTTATTATAACTTTATTTTAGGATTTTTTTTACGGCCAAGGTCGTTACTTTGTGAAAACGTAGTGTTGTGTAATCAATAATGAAACATTGATTATTTATTATCGATTATTGTGAGATATGATTTTTTTGATGTCTCTTTTGCTGTACACAGGAGATAGTGTATTACAAATGGCGTCTAGGAGCAAAATAATATACAAAAGCGTTAAATAAAAAAAAAAAACATGGACATTTTAAATATAATTTTTACACCTCTATGTGTTTTGTGATTAGTGATAAAACGTTTCCGTTTCAATATGACGTCAATATCTTTCTTATTAGTATCTGTAATGTAATTGAATCCTATGAATATATTTCCCGTAATCCTAATATATTTTTATCTTTATATTCCATATTTTAAAAAATATTGACATTGTGGACCATCGAACTGGCCATATTTCGTTTTGCAACCAACACAAATTCTATATTTAAAATTAAACATTCGAAAAGAAATCAATAAAATTTAAAAATCGAACCACCGTTCAGCCAATTAAAATTTATTGATAAAAAATAAATGACTACAATTAAAAATCGAACACTTAACCGACAAGAAACTGTATTTATATATTTAATAACATCGAACATGTGCCCGGTGTGCCAGCGCTGCGCACACAACCTTATTGAACAAAATGAACGCGCACGGAGCCGGCGCACACGGGGGGATTTTTATTTCTTATCTATAATAATAATAAAATAATAATATCAGCCCTGTATTATATACTTGCCCACTGCTGAGCACGGGCCTCCTCCACTACTGAGAGGGATTAGGCCTTAGTCCACCACGCTGGCCTAGTGCGGATTGGTAGACTTCACACACCCTCGAAATTCCTATAGAGAACTTCTCAGATGTGCAGGTTTCCTCACGATGTTTTCCTTCACCGTTAAAGCAAGCGATAATTCACAAAGAATACACACATATTTTTTTTAGTAAAGTCAGAGGTGTGTGCTCTTGGGATTTGAACCTGCGGACATTCGTCTCGGCAGACCGTTTCACAACCAACTAGGCTATCACCGCTTTCTTATTTCTTATCTAGTTGACTTTTTTATACTCAGTTTTGTCTAATTGGTTGAGTACTTACCTGGTGAAATTTTCCAAATGGGAATCCGATATAGGTACTATGTATAAATGTGGTCAACCAATCGTTCTAATGATAATTAGATTCTACATAAAGCAAAGCTGGCAGGAATCTGGTTATATGGACCCTTGGCCACTGGAGTACCACTACCTTACTGTCTGAACAGAGTTTAGGGCTGAATTCCGTAGAATTATAATGTCCTTTGATCCAAAAAACTTTTTTACAATGTTTGTAACGTAGTGCATTGAGAAGACTTTTTAACGATATTCTTATGCAAAAAAACAGATTGACTCATATTTTACTAAGAATGAAGAATATGAATGACTAATTGATATGGCATTTGTTTTATTCAATAAAAATTGAATGAATCCCTTCTAGAACTTCGGCTATGGCGGCCACTCTCAAGTCTCAACGGAATTCAGTCGGGTACGCAGGAGATATTATAGTGTATAAATGTGCGCAATACTCAAGCATTCTCTGTTCCTTCACTACAAGGCAATAATAAAAAAAAATTAAAGCCAAGAAATTAAAGTTTAAATTAGTCAAAATTCCAAAATAAAACTCATTTAGTACACAAAGCTAATTAATCTTCGAAACAGGTCTAAGAATATCTAAAACATCGGATAGTTTACCATAGGCTTTAGTAGTATTACCTACTGAACACAATTAAAAAACTGGATACAATTATTCGGATACCCGAATCGATATCCGAATGGTCGGATATTGCGACTAACTGACAACGTCTGCGGCGCGTGCTTAGCCAGCTGTGAAGCGACAGGCGCGGCTGCAATTCTCGCGTCGATACCAATGTTTGTGCGACCCGTGAGTTTTTGTTTCGATTGTGCGCGTGGTGGAAGTCTCCCGATGACAACATATCCGAATGGGATATATCTGTTGTGTATAGTATATAGTATTCCTAATTATATTAATAAGCTGCTTTTAAAAAATATCTGATATAAATAACGGACATCCATAAACAGTTCGTAAGAATTAAAAACTATCGGCAAACGAAGCCTATATACCAATTTGCCGAAGAAAATCATATTGAACAACATTTACGTATCCGCATAAAGAGCATCCGAATATCCGCTGCCATCGGATATACAAACATCCGCACAAACGAACCGTACGCACTAATATTTTATATTCTTTGAACAAATAATTGGTTTTCAATTTTTAATCCGAAGCTTCCGGTTGGCGAGCACCCGAGGGAGACGGCGCTAGTGTGCGAAAGGGACGGCGATATAATTAAAAGTTTTGTCGCTCAGGCTTTGCCCGGGCTCTGAAGCTCCGGACAGAGCGGGCCGTGGAGTCGACAAGATAGATAAATAATAATTCGCCCTTTGTTTCGTTTGCAATAACTTAGAAACAACGTGTATTCCTGAGAACTATATTACTATGAATAGATTAATTGTCTTAATCATTTTTAACTGAAGACTGCAGTTTTTTTGCTGTAATTCATTGAGACATTCTTAACACAAAATAAAAATACGATGGCAGGATTGCGGTTTAATTTAAATTTAATAAGACAATAAACTTAAAACAAATTTTTTGGACCTTAATTTACACTCTTTCATCATGGGTTTTTCAAATTAGTCTATTTATTAGTAATTAAAAATTATTTAATATAAAAAATAAAATGAAAATAAAAATAAAATTTCTATTTTACACAATTCTTTTTTCAATTTGTTGCCATGCAGTTCCAAAAATGTCACTGTAACACCGCTCCATAGTTTTCCTAAGTCTGTTTTTGTTAGAATATATTTCAATATGTTCCGTTTATACCCTTTTAACCGACTGCGAAACGTTGAGTTGTGTTTTTATTTTAGACTATTTGACGCGCGGAATATTTGATTCGAATCATTTGTGGTTAAGGTTTTAGTCCATTTTCATACATTTTGTTTCACCTTTAATCTGGGTAACTAAACAAGTATTGGCAAGTAAAGAATTTAAATTCACGTCTAGTTAGTGATTAGTTCTCGCAGTTGAAAGAAAAACGTAAAAATAATTAATATGCATGGATATTTCGGCCTTTAAAATTTAATATGACGAAATTAAGTAAATAAGTGGACGTTAAATTAGATTGTAAAATAGGTGATAATTTGATTTTAGAATTGGATTGAAATATTTTTGTTTTTTAATATGAGTGACATTTTTGTGTTCCCAACATAGATATATGTATATAACCCTATTGTAACAGTATATAGATAATTAATCGTCTTCCAACTACCTTTGCCCCCCTCCAAAATCGGCACAAGCTTTTTGAAAAAAGGTTTCTTACTATTTTTTATTTTTAAAGAACCCAGTCCCAAGCACATGACATTAGAAGACCCACGCAAAATTTTCCCGACTTTGGATTCAAACCCTGGACTTTCCAGTCGACAGCCGTGCCATTAGACTATGGAGGCGCCGAGTTCAAAACAGCTGTCATAAAATATTTTTTATAACTTAATGATGTAAACTAAAACCTGCTTGTAGAAGGTCAGTAATTATTTATTATCATTATATCTAAGTTACTAATAAAAAAACTTGTTACGCACAAACAGACGTTTCTACAGGTTACATTTAATAATGACACGGGTATGTGATACTATCTAAACTGCATCAAAATCTGTTTAGCAATTTTTTACTAGGATCAAAACTACAAATATCATGTTTTTTTTAATGGAACATAAGAAGTATCTATGAGTAATATCTAATACTAGCATTTGCTTGCGGCTTTGTTCTTGTAAAGAAGTTTTCTGGGATTATTTATTTTTCCGACTTACTTGATATGTATCGTTATATTAAGACCAAATTACACAAAATCATTATAAATTATAGCCTATGTGTTATTCTGATGTATAACCAATATTACATTAAAGTTTCATCCAAATCCGTTCAGTAGCTTTTTCGTGAAAGAGGAACAAACATACATACATCGTAACAAACTTTCGCATTTATAATATTAGTAGGATGTAGGAACTACTAAAACATCATTATTAATAATGAAAGCTTTATCTATCAAGAAATACAAACAGATGTTACAGTCAAACATCAAATTACTCATAAATAAATACATATCTGAATAGGCAAAACCGCAGCAAAAATTAAGTACAAAATAATCTATAGGAAGATAACACACGAACATTTTGTTAATAAAAAGTCGCTTTACATTTACAAAATTAACTATACAGTTATCAAACAGCAAATCCCAAACATTCCAGCCGCGCGTAATTTTAAACAACAGCAAACTTAAGTTTGCGTAATGAGGGTGCCGTTTTTCAACTACACACAAAGTGTATACGAAAGTCGACACTGTGTTTGCGAAGTTGACGCGCGCGCGCGACACGTTGTCGCGTGTCGGTAGTTTGAAACGGTGTGTGCATCGCTGACTCGGTTTGTTGTGGTAAACAGTTTTGATACTTTATCAAATAGATGGTATTAAATGTTAGTCCGAAGGATGTTTTGCATCATTAATTTGTTTTAGATAAATTAGTTTAAAAAAATATTGACTTCACTTAATAATGGTGCTTAGCACGTAATTGTTTTACCAAAAAACCTTTCCTGGAGTCTTCGGTTTGATAACAAAAATCAGATTAACAGTTCCAAAACCATCGTTGGTATATACGAAAATGAAATTATTTTAGAACTAGCCTTGATTTGGAACTATTTTAAAAACTTTCTTACTATTATGTAGTATTAATGTTTTTATTTAATATTGTTATAATGGTGCAAAACTTTTGATTTATAAGTAAATATAGCCAATGTAATTATTGTAATAAAATGTTCTGTTACTATTTCTTAGTATCTAGTGCTAGTCTCCTTATTTACCGTCATTTTTAAAACAATCCTAATTGTTTTTTTCCGATCTATCTCAAAACTGGACCAATCAGGATATTTCTTTTTGACATGCTTACCTATATTTTACTTTGATTGGTGCATTCATAAAATAAGATTAAAGATTAAGATAATTGAAATCGGTTGTTAATAAGACACAAAGGTTAAAAATCGTCTACGAACGACGCAAGTATCAAAACTACTCCGTCGTAGTAAACTAATTTCCCGATTTGAGACGTAAAGTGGTTGGGATATGAATTATTCTAACTAGCTCGCGCCGGCGGGTTCGCTCAAAAACTGTACCAACATGACTAATCTCTGATTAACTTCATGTTGTTACATCTCGATACTTGAAATGGACGTAAATATACTAGTAGGTCTCTGATATGAGAGTCCGCCTAAGTAGGTACCACTGCAATGTCTATTTCTACCGCTAAGCAATGTAAATATAGGTACTGATAGTAGGTCTGTCATATGTGAGTCGATCTGGGTAGGTACCACCGCAATGTCTATTTCTGTCAAGTAGTATGTAGTCACTGTTGTGTTCCGGTTTGAAGGACATTGTAGCCAGTGTAACTACTGGACATAATAAGACTTCTCATGTCTCAGGATGGCGAACGCAGTGGAATACCAAACAGTTTTTACTGTTTCATAACTGTGTAGACAGTTTATAACCTGACCAGGAATATAAAATACCTCGCCATATTAAAATTTGCAATCAGTTTCTTGACAACAATAACTTTTAAAACGAGAAAACAAATATGGCGCGTCCAAAGCAGATATTTTATTTACCTAACCACACTAAAAAGATGAGTCTAAAGCATCTATACTGAGTATTCAACGCCGGAATCGAACCCCGATCGTCTCAATTATTCTCATATATTTTGAGCCAGCGTGGATGTGCGTACGAGCATGGGTTCCAGTTTAATTCCAACGTTATCGAACTATGTTTTCTAGATAACGATATCTCTGTGCGTGTCTTATATAGACCTACGAACATCCGAATGGGCTTATTTAAAACAAAAATAGAAGTTCCCTCTAGGATTGGCAATTGCATATAAAAAAATATTTTTGATTAAAATTTTATCGAGTTATTTAGTCGTCATATTTTTTACCTGGTTTTAAATCAGATATAATTTCTTTCTTTATACACCAATAATACAATTAAATTATAGCGTAAGATTAATTGTTCCAAAAACATTATTTTAATTCACCATTTAAGTACTAGCATTTACATCTTAATATAAATTAGGAAATAAAAGAAGTCCAAATATCGACCTAAGGAATGTATCACATCAACATTCAGTAGAATTCCGCGTGGCTGTCTACTCGCCTCCTAAGTCTATTGGCTGGCCGAGCGTCGATAACGCGGCGACCACGGCCGGGCCCCGAACCGGCGACACACCGAAATATTGTCACTGAACGTCTATCTAGTTATCATGGCCTCTGTAAACCCAATTTCAAAATTTGGTATAGTCAAAATTCATCCTTTTACTTTTAAGGCTTTTGTTTCCTCGTTTTTCGGCTTACATTCCAAATTTGAACATCCTAACTCTTTTGTTATTATTCAGGACTTTGTTTCCTCGTTTCTAACATTCCAAATTCAAAATTAGAATTTTAAATTTCGAATCACATGTTTAACCTCCAAATAATCTTTATTGAATATGCTCATTGACGTATATTCTATAGACACGAACGGCCATACAAACTAAGTATGTGTTCAAAATCTGAAGTTAGAAATAAAGTTCGCTGCAGCGCTAAAACATCAATCGTCGTCTAACCAAACTTTTAAGACATGCAGCGCTAAAGCGCTTTAAATAAAGTTAAGTAAAATGGCAACCAATACCGGATTGCAGTACACTAGTTGAACACGGTGAGTGTTCGGAACGCCAAATACGTAGTACATAATATATTGGTTATGGTACTTTTTACAACTCGAATTGAACTTTACGCGAACAGAGCCGCGAGCAGAAGCTAGTCAATAAATCCGAGTGGCAGGTAGCTAGTTGTTAACCATTCAAATCAATAACCAAACTATAAACGCTTATGAATAAGGCAGTAAACATTACGAAACTAAACGGCTCCGTCCCTCTCTGGACTTGTTACATAAAACATTTTTCAAAACTGCCTAATGTCGAGCACACTTTGTTTTAAACCGACTTCAAAAAAAGGAGGAGGTTATTATAAATTCGGCGTGAATTTTAACGATCATAGTTGCGCTCGCGACTCTGCCTGACCGAAGAAACGTCACCAACTGAAGTGAACACCATCGATTTGTGTCAAACGTTTCATTTATGATTGCCATTTCATTTTTTAAAATTCTATTTTCATTATGTTTACGGGAAGGTTAGGAATTGAAATTAAACTATTTTAGTTTGTCCCGACATTTCAAAGACTGCAGTCTTCGTGGTCATGGACTTCTATTTTCATATTGTGCAAGCAAGATGGCGAATTTAAAATATGCATTCTTTACTACATTTAAGAAAAATACAGGAAAAAGCAACGAAACTACTCACTTTAAACTATTAAAAAACGTTAAAAAAGAGATAACATATTTAAAACCAACCATATCTACCAGATTCGAGTTCCTCGCAAAATTATTTAGCACCTCGCTTTTAATCGTGCAGATTGTAGTATATCATGCGATAAAGAATAGTTCGTTATCACAAACGTATTGGATTTCGCAACTTGGTCACACATTACAACTACCACGGAGACCTTTACAGTCTGATACAAATATCAAAGATATGACAGAACGTTGTGTTTTTATTTTTAAACTTTGTAAATATAAAAAAAGAAAATTAAAAAATAAATACTGCAGATGTTAAAGAACGCGTAAATATATCTTAAAAAACATGTTTTTATTTAATTTTGAACGGATCATGATCATGTCGCCCAGTACGTAAAACAAACATGTAACTTGTAAGGCATAAATAAAATTAAAATAGCTATTTTTTCTACATATTAAGCATTTTATTTTTTCTAGGTTCCGAATCACATTATACTAGAAATCACCAAATCATGGCCAGAATTAAAAATAATATTTAAAACATTTTTAAAATGGAACACGTAAGCACGTAACCTCAGTTTTGACATTTGCCAACGCATTTAACGTATCGTCCCAATATTTCGTCCAGTTTTGAAGTAATAATAATAATGGTAGTGTGTGCCGGGCTTTATCTGCGCTAATAATAATACGAACATACCTCGCGACTCTCCCCGCTAACGCGTAGGCATTGAACAACGTCGACACTTCACCACAATATCGATAGAATTTATTTTAAATAGAATTTATTTTTAATTATTTAAGGCGATACCTCAAGGTCCATTTTCATACATTTTGTTTCGGCTTTAATATGGGTAACTAAACAAGTATTGGCAAGTAAAGAATTTAAATTCACGTCAATTTAATATGACGAAATTTTAAAGGCAGAAATATCCATGATTATTAATTATTTTTACATTTTTCTTTCAACTGCGAGAACTAATCACTAACTAGACGTGAATTTAAATTCTTTACTTGCCAATACTTGTTTAGTTACCCAGATTAAAGGCGAAACAAAATGTATGAAAATGGACCTTGAGGTATCGCCTTAAAGTGAGGCTAAGAAGCAGGGATATGAGTTGAATTAGGAGTTGGTTTTATACTTCATTTAGACTATGAATAGAATTTGTACAGGAATTTAACTATGAATTATCAACTTATTATATTAGTGGCGAAGAGTGAAATTTTCCGAAAAGGAAGCCCGAATGTGGATACTTATTATAATTGATTTTAAACCACAATGCTACATTATTTAAATATGTATTATTTATTAGTTTGCTTACGTTTTATAATATCAGCCCAGAGTTTGGAATTTTGTGCCCGATATGGCGATAGGCTTGCCCCCTATCATATCATGGGACGGAACTGGGTGCTCCAGATGGCCTCCGCATAATACTTCGAGGATAAATGTGTGATGGTGTGTACGCAGTACGAGTATGTATTTTTAAAATTGATAATTAAGTTAAATCACATTAAATCCACTTATTGTGTAACCTTTCTCACAACTTGTTTCTAAATGTAATCAAATCTTAACTTCGCTAGATTTTGAAACGAGTCCTATTTTATTCAAATCAATATATTTTTAACTACCAATATATTTATTAAAACAATAGCTATCTATTTAATAAATAATTTCCGTTATCTGCATCAAACTCACATTAATTTATCGACACGTAAGATAAGGTCGAGAAGTGTCGCGTCCCTACGCCCACCGTATCCATTTAGTTTGACAAGCATTCGGTTTCATATATCCGGTGTGTGTGTGTTCACACGGCGCATGTGTGCGTGCGAGGGCAGGGCTGCCGGAGCGCGATCATTTATTAACTTTGAGATTATTTTAAAATCGTATTGATTTTGTTATATTGAAGAAAGGTAAAATTAGTGTAGAGGCGTTATTTTAAAGTACTTTTGTAAGTACCTCGTGCTGTTTGGAGATGATGTAGTAAAATATATTTTGGTATTGTTCCTCCGCTTGTAATTACTAATATTTAGAATGATTCTAATGTGAGCTGTAAATAATAACTATATTTTCAGTTTTTGCTATAGTAAACACAGTTATATCGATATTTGACTGGACACAATAAATCTTAATTGAATTTAAATATCATTAATTTCCTTCAAATACAATAATCATTATGTACATATCTTAAAACAAACATATATATGTAGTATAAATAATTAACTAAGGAATAAAGTAACCGCAGCCCTACTCGGTTTGAGAACAACAAACGTGTCGGTGTGAGTGCGCTGTGTACAGTAACGTACACACACATGCGCACCGGTTGCAAGTAATGCGTTAATTTTTACCAATAACTAGGAAAACACGCGATTGCGCCTGCGACATTTTGATATTTAACAAAGATATAACGTAAATACTTTTATAATATTAATATATATCATCAGCCCTGTATTATATAGTCCCACTGCTGCACGGGCCTCCTCTACTACTGAGAGGGATTAGGCCTTAGTCCACCACGCTGGCCTAGTGCGGATTGGTAGACTTCACACACCTTCGAAATTCCTATTGAGAACTTCTCAGATGTGCAGGTTTCCTCACGATGTTTTCCTTCACCGTTAAAGCGAACGATAAATTCACAAAGAATACACACAGGATTTTTTAGAAAAGTCAGAGTTCGTCTCGGCAGTCCGTTCCACAACCAACTAGCCTATCGCCAATTTTATTATTATATTCTCTCTAAATAACAATTATCGTACATTTTAAGAGAATTCAATATAATTTACTTTTAGTTTAAGATATAATTATTGTGTGGAGACTTTCAAACTTCTGATTTATATACTAAAATAAAGAGGAAAAGTTTGTTCATAGGGGCTAATCTTTGACATTACTAAACCGATTTTGATATTTCTTTTAGTAATAGGAAGATAAATTCCTCCCGAGTACAATTAACTACATTTTATCCCGTAAAACGTTCACGTGGACGGAGCCGCAGGCAAAAGCTAGTATGTCTAGCTTTCACATATAGGTAATCATCTCTAAAGCTATAAGCAACTCTAGTTTATCGTCAGCATTTTCCTTATTACCTACGAACATACATCAAGACCAAATATCATAAAATAACACTCCCAATTAAATTCGAAACAAATGATCTAAACGTCATAATGTCAATACACAGAAAAAAAAAAGAGTTTGATGCTTCCCGTTTAGTTGAAATGATATTACTTATTTATTTAAGGACCTCCAACAAAGGATACATGGCATATAATAAAACCAATGTCATAGCATTTTTACAATTAACAATGTGTCGTGCCTCTTCAATTATAGAAGACCACAGCAGCAAAAATAATAATATTTGTTATTAATATTATTTAGATATATAATTATTTCTGCTAAGACGAATGTCCGCAGGTTCAAATCCCAAGGGCACACGCCTCTGACTTTTCTAAAATCATGTGTGTATTCTTTATGAATTTATCGTTCGCTTTAACGGTGAAGGAAAACATCTTGAGGAAACCTGCACATCTGAGAAGTTCTCTATAGGAATTTCGAAGGTGTATGAAGTCTACCAATCCGCACTAGAGCGTGGTGGACTAAGGCCTAATCCCTCAGTAGTAGAGGAGGCCCGTGCTCAGCAGTGGGCAAGTATATAATACAGGGCTGATATTATTATTATATAATTATTTTTTATTAAGAGGTCATAAGTGGTCATCGGAAGCATATGCCGTACAGGAATGGCTCCAACACTGACGAAATATCAGTATACGAAAAACAATGAAACCACAAATACCTTTAATGAATGGGATATGTGGTTAATTTGTGGAACTAACTCAGCTTAATTAATGGTAATCTACCATCTTAGCGATCTAGGCTCCAAATTAATCCGTAATACTAGAATTCCTGTTTCTAAACAAATAGAGTGCTTCCTCCATCGATATATGTATTACGTCTAGATCTGGCGTTCCGTACTCTTTGTGTTCGATTCGCCTGTACTGTAATCCGTACACCTGACTAGTATGATTTGTGGTTATGTACGGAGTGACGCTCACAATATAAGAACTCGAGTCTAAGTGTAACCCTCGATATGAATAAAAAACATTAGTTAAATAAGTAAAATTATTTGTTGTTCAAGTGAATACATAGGTTATAAAGTGACATTTTGGTCGCCATTTTATTTCAGATTCTGAACAAATAGTTTATATTGACGTTCGTGTCTATAGAATATACGTCAACGGGTTTCTCCAATTTTATAAGTAGACCATAAACACATGGTGTGTTACATAGCAGTGGCAAAGCATGAATTTTTCTGATAAGCAACCCGACACATAGGTACACATAAATGCAGTCTGCAAATCGTTCTGATAATTAATAATAATTAGATCACTACATAGTATAAAACAAAGTCGCTTTCTCTGTCCCTATGTGTGCTTAAATCTTTAAAACTACGCAACGGATTTTGATGCAGTTTTTTTTAATAGATAGAGTGATTCAAGAGGAAGGTTTATATGTATAATAACATCCATTAAATAGTGGAGAAATACTGTTATTTTGTTATGTTATACCCGTGCGAAGCCAGAGCGGGCCACTATGTTTTTATATACAACGTTCACAGTTTTTCTGTAGTGTATTTAGTATCAGCATTGCACCCGTGCGAAGCCGGGGCGGGTCGCTAGTTTTACATAAATTGCGAAAGGGAAGTCAGAATTGGTTTGTATGGACTCTTCGTGGTCTCCACGTGCAAGTTGACATGTTGCTCGACACGATCCTGTTTGTCATTCAAACCACTCAAACAAATGACCACGCGTCAAGTGAACAAATCAATGCCAAACATGTTTTTTTATTTTCGAAAACAACCGTATTAACAAGTTTTGGAATTCATTTTTGTAAATTTATTTTAATGTACAAATGTATAGAAAAACAGAAGTTTAAATAACGTGGTAGCATCTCCTCGGCCCCGTGAAAAACGAACCGCGCCGCGTGACAACGTGTAGTAAGCTCTAATATAGAGTTTTAGCGCGCGTTGTACAGCCAAGATATATTGTTTCAGAAATATATTTAGGACATGCCAGATGACTTAAAAGTCACAGAAGTTGAATACGGGCCGCTTCCGATAAGTTGATGTGGAAATCTTATGGAGGCCCACGTTCATAGTGGATATCCTGCGGCTGATGATGGTGATGAATATTGTATTTATTCTTGGATAAAGTAGTTATTAAATGTATCGTTCTATTTTTAATGACTACACATTTAACACATGATGGTGTTTATTAAGTACTTTAACAACAGAAAAATACGACGAAAATCAATCATACGAATGGTTACAATGAAACGAGTTTTCCTTCTATAGTATTATTTAACTGAACATTTATTTCCATCCGTAACTGACGTATATCTTAATTGTTCTCTATTAACTAAACACGACCGAGTTATAAAAGAATTTCGACAATAATATCAATAATTTGTACAAGTGTTCAGATAAAATTAACAAATTATGGAAAATTTTTATTGTAATAATCCATTTTGTCAGAAATAGATTCGTTCCAATTTTAAATAATACTGGCAGTTTTATTTTAATCTATAAATGATAGTTTTGACTTAGCGTGTTGGCGCGCGGTGTGCGCGGATAGAATCGACCTAATTCACGACGCGCGCGTGTGTGTGCTTGTGTCTGTGTGCAGTAGATATGGTATTCAGGGCTGCGACTAGCTTCAGATTTATGTTTTAAAATCTTTTGTCTAAAATTCAAAAATAGTGCAGTTTTGAAATTGTATAATATCATTCATTTTATTCATATGTTCCCCTTATTATGTATTAAAAATCCTTTTGTGTATTTTTCGTGTACGTAGCGCATTTGGCAGAGTATCTGGATTATTTGGCCTAAATAATCAAATACAGTATGCAAGTACAACATAATAAATTCAAACACCTTAACAATTTGTTACTTGTGAAATCATCGCTAAATTTCATGATTTATTTGTACAAAACAATTCCTTCCACCTCTCTGTTCCAGTAAAGTTAATAAAAATGGCGGCGCACACTAGCCCGACAACCCTGGTTGGATTGCTTTGCATTCCGCTCACCGACACGCGCTCCACAATCGAGCACAATACCCGAGAGTCGCCGACACAGACGTACGGACATACCTGGTCATTTTTATTAATATTTACTAGGCATGTGTCAAAAAAGGCTTTAAATGACATGAAAAGCGAATCAAAAGGTATAAAGCATACTCGAAAGCAATATGGCGCTTCAGTAATATTCGGTCATTTTGAAATTAGAATGTGTAAACCGTTTTTCTATAAGTACAAACCGAAAAGCGCGGTTTAAAAATCGAATTAAAAAGAACAGTTTTTTCTTTTAATGGCAATTGTACATTATGCCAAAAGAACAGTTATGTACGTGACGTATGCTTATGAATTATGACCTTTAAGAGACATATCAAGATGGCGTCTGTTGTAAAGAAAATGTTTAGTAAGTGAGACGAGAGGTCGCTGGTTTAATATAACAAGGTTCTATCTTATGTGATATGCAAATTGCATTATATTAGCACATGATGTTAAGTCGTTTTCCAAAAAAAATTTACATCAATCCAAAAATATAAATCATTAAAAATTTTAATCACATTCTTGCAACATAAGTAGAAAATAACATAGGATTTGTAATAGTGAGTCAGTGAAATCACAATTCAATTCCTAATGAAATATATTTATATACGCACTAGAAATATAGTTCTCTCTGCAACCTTATTAATAGAGAAATATTCAACTAAAAGATATGAGCGATAGCTGGCATAATTGTCGCAATGGTCAACGGTCGACGTAATAACATATAAAATTACAGTACTAAACAATTTGGCGGTAAATATTTACCCTTAAAAGTAGCCTATAGCACACAGCAGTAATGTAGCTTTCTAAGACTTAAAATTAAAATCGATTTAGTTGTTCATGTGATTAGCGCGTTCAAACTCTTCAGCTTTATATATTAGTGTAGATTATTACGTGCACAAATTATTTTGTCGCGTGTTATTATTGGGACGTAAACATAAATCCTATGAAACCAAACTTCATGCTATGGACTGTCAAAATTACTTGTTCATTTGTTACTGTATCTTTCATTATAACTAACAATTATTACAAATCGTATTTTATTTATTACAACAGTTATGAGTTAGCAATTCCAGCTCTAGGGTAAGGCAGATATTCGGACTTGCTCAATTTTTGGTTTTAATAATATGTTATAATTAATGGTAATATGAAAGATATGTGTTGAAAAGTATAAAAATCTATAAATATGTATACTTACTAAAAATATTGGCATTATAAGGCTGTCGGCGATCCACAATATTC